>NC_051847.1:112971874-112987991 GCF_002237135.1 Teleopsis dalmanni | reverse complement strand
AATTTTGGTATTTTGATGAGTGATGAACTGGTGTACCTGCTGCTCCGCATAATCAATGTTAGTTGCAGTGTGGAAGTGTTTGTGTGTCTAGTGGTAAAACACCAGACATAGTATTTGTTTGATGATACGCAATAGCTTCTAGAGACATAAGAACTCTGAGAAAATGGAAAAGATACATTATAATAATATTTATAAACATTTGCAAATACAGTTAAAGACAATTTATAAAAATCGGAACTTCGAAAGAGTTTAATCGATTCTAACGCCCACTTTTTGATTTTGAAGTATAGAAAAGACACTACATATATTCAAAAGCTAATACTTATTTCTCCATAAAAATGATTCTTTTAATTTTTAATTTCACTCTTATCTTAAACAAACATAAACTCCGGGCTACCGTTGTTTTCAAAACACTTTTTGCTTATCATTTTCAAATTCATTAAATTATATTTAAACTTCCAGCGATTATTGTATTAAATAGCTTCGGACCCGCATATTACGAGTACGTCAGCTCAATGGCTCCTCGAAATTGTAGCAACGCAAACAATCGCCTCAGCAACAGCAGCAGCAATAATTGCCTTCTGCATAGCCACAGCCGCAGAAATTTTTGAAATTTCATCAAAAAGACATAAAGTTAAAATTTTATGCCTATTATCTTGGCTGGGCATGGCTTGCACCCAGCAGCTTTGGGTTAAAACCGTAAGTGTAGATAACCGAGGAAGGCCTAAAAAATGCCAAGCAGCAAAAATACACAAACGGACGATCACGAAATTAGGGTTTAATTAAGAGTTAACCGCGTGTGTGGCTACGCTGTCCAGTCCAACATTTTTATTGAGTGTAGTTAGGTTTGACTAAAATTATTTTAAAATTATTTGTTGAACGAAAAAAAAACCAAGAAATATAGCAAATCCTGACGATCTGTTCATACCCACTGATACTATTTATAGATATAAATAGGTATGTAATTAGATAGATTTAGTAAAGCATGGCGTTTTTGTTTACTTAGAAATATTGATCTATCAATTCCAAATCATTTCTCAATTCTGTGTAGTTACAATATAGTATCGTAAGGGAAAATAAAGGTTCGATATTGCTTTCAAGCATGTTATAGTATGTGAGACTTGTCTGTCAGTAAATTATCTGTTATATTGGAGATGTCGGGTGTGTTATTATCTAGTACAGCACAGGTTGTTTATGTTGTTATTATTCATTTATTGAAAAAAGATATGCGATGTATACATCTTTATCGAAAATTATAATATACTAGATATGTATAATAATCTGGGATAATAGTCAGCAACTGATGAATAACAATCTAAGACAATACTTGTAACTTATTGAAGTCTTTGTGATGCAAATAAGATGAAGCACAACTAGGATAATAACATTGGTTTTGTTGTTATTCCAATTTCGTATGTTGCAATGTCTTAGGCATGAAAGTAAAGTTAGGTAGGATTGACAATATTTTCCATTAAAATTATATAACACTTGAAAACGCCCTTATCGTCAAGAAAACAACTGCAAAGCTCTTCAGCAATTTTACTAAATAATATTTCCATCCCATCGTACCTGGGCCCTCCCTAGTCAGACTACTAACTTGGGGGTAAGTACATTAAAGCTAAAAAACTATAAATGAAGCTTCAATCCTCTGAGTTACATTGGTATTATCTATACTAATAATAATCATTGGTGCCTCATGGTACATATAAATTTACCTAACAAGTGCTGAGTTTGATAACATTAGAAAAAAACACAATATGTTAATAAGCTTACAGAATATGTTAATCTTCTCCTTGGCGAATAGAAGAGCATTATATTTTTTTAACAACTTCATATATACCGATGTGGTATATATTGCACTGAGGATATATTACAATGAGGACCGCAATAAGTAAGATTTAGGTTAGGTGAAGTGGAGGAAGGAACGAGGAATAGTGGGTTGGAGAATGGTCACGTTTGAACTAGGCGAAGCATTGATAAACACGAGAATCTGGTCAACGCTAATACTGGATATATCGCTGGAATACTGAATGTGTTGACGAATAAGCACTCAATAGCTTAAGCCTGGTTCTAGACAAGCTTAGATATAAACATAATAGGTGTTCTGATGTCTTTTCTATGAGCATCGGCAGACATGCACTATAGGATTGGCCAAGATTGGCAGTAAGATTTCTTGTGTTATTTTATATTATTAGATTGGTCTTTTAAAGCCTGGTGCATCTTGAATCAACCTTGGTACTGGAGTTCTGTTAGCTCAACTTCTCACCACACATTACATAAATAGTGCTTCGCTTGTTTAGGGAAAATTTTGAGCTTTTCGATAGTAAAAAGTAATATCTATCAAATAATTTGCCTTCGACTTTGCATATATGGTAGGTATGATAAAGCGCTAACCAGAAACTGGTGTCCAGAATTAAATTTAATTTTTCAATAATTTTTGTAAGTCTGAATGTATAAAAAAATATAGTATTTGGAAAAAATGGAATTCACTAATAAGAAGTGAACTGAAAAAAACTGAACAACTATATATATATATATGTATGTATGCAGTATAGAGTATACAGTATATAGAGATAAAATGGGAAGTAATCTCTTTTAATGCAACGAATCTATTAAGAATGGAAACTGCAGTAGAGAAAACAATCCAACTAATCCAACTAGGTTAATATACAGCTGTAGTATTATATATAAAGCGAATTTAGGAAGTATTACCTTCAGTATAGCTCATTTCAGATTTTGAGACAGCCACTGACAGCACAGTCGCTCATTAGCAATATGTGACACAGTCCAAAACTCCGAAAAAGTCCAAAGCAAACAATTTATTCATGTACCGACACCAAAGCTGAACCAAAAGTGGGCAACATATTGTCACAGCCACGCGCCTAACTCTTGCGAGTTCAGCTTCACTTGAGACCTGCAAGTCGAAAAATAAACAAAGGCAAATTTCGTACTCAAGTTGTGAATAATAAAAGAATAAAAACTAAATGAAAAGAAAAAATAATAATCGCATGCAAAAAAAGAAAAAAAAAAAATATATATATATATGCCTGCCGCACATGCAGGCATCGGGGGGACATCCTTCATTTTAAAGTCAAGTTGGTCGGTCAGTCAGCGGCGTGAATGTTGCAAAGTGCATTGGCATCAACATGTTTCGTGTTGTTAGCTTTGTTGCTGACTGTCGCAGTTGCAATATGCAATACACTACGAAGTGAAAGATGTTTTTAAGCAAATTTATTGTTGTTGGTTTGTTAAAATTTTTTGAATGTTTATGGCTTTGTGGAATATTCTCCTCTCCCCTGTCTGTCTCCCTGTCTCCCTGTCTCCCTGTTTCCCTGTCTCTGTCATTTTTATATGGTGAACATTTTTGAACAGCTCCAACCATTTTTAGCACGTCTGCAATATTAAAATTTTTTGTTGTTATTGTGCGTGTTGCTATTGCATGCAGCAGGTTTCAGAGGAGAGACAACACTTTGTTGTTGTAGTGGAGTTGTTATTTATATGTTGCGTACATGACCCCAATTTCTGTTGAATTAACTCTGTATGCTGAGATGCAACCGGCGCCCTTGTGCAAACCCGACTCACGCTCCTTTTTTTGGATTTTTTTCTCATTTGTCGTTCCCTTGCGGCTGTTATTGACTCCACTTTTTGTTTGTTGTCCATCACTGATGGGGATGATGTATTCATGTGATGTGCTTTCCTTTTTCGAAGGCTCAGCATAACCTAAACCCATTGTAGTCGCCAGATTGGCACATCTGTTTTCATTTGAGTCTTTCTTCATTGATATTTGGTTTTTTTTATTAGTGTGGCCAAGTTACAGGTGCTTTTCCACTTTTGGGTAAAAGTTGACTGTTTGTTGTTGTTATTAAGTTGATCCTGCTGCTGTTTGTTTTTGTTCCACAGCCTGAAGCTTTTTTGCGTGCCAGTCAATAAAATATTTCCATTGTTTATCGCGCGAAGAGTATATCAGTTTGGGTTTTTTGAATACCCTCATCCAATGTACCAGAAAGTTTAGCTGAAATTAAAATTTAAGAAAGGTGTTTACATTTAATTTGACAGGATGTAGTAAATGCTTTTTAATTTTGTTTAAGGACAGGTTTCGACTCAATACTAAAAGAGTTGATGGATTCATATTATTATTTGTTGAAATAAGCAGTTTAGGAAGTAAATTAACATTTTTCTAAACTATGGAAAAGAGCCGTTGTTTGTCTTATTCCAAAATCTGGCAAGCCCAAATTGGTCCTATGTAGTTCTCACTAGGTTTCTCTTTTAAACTCTGTAGGCAGGTTTGATCGACTCCTTAGCGGAAACGTCTGCATCACCCAGTAAGATCTAAGATAAGATCAGATGCCTACGTGACTAAACCAATCGAGCCAAAATAGGAATCCTGTCACTCTTCTAGGCAGCACGGACTAATCATTCCTTCACTGCTTCGAGTATTTCCTAGAATAAGGAATTTATTTAATTCCAGAGTAGGATTGGATAATAGCTCGACGGTAGTGGACTCTTTACGCAACTGTGCCCAGACTCGATTTGGATGCTGAAACGTTCGAACTCTATATCAATCTGGCAAACTAGCACAACTAGCAAGTGAACGTAATCGTTAAAAATTGGATCTTATTGACTTAAAGTACGATGTAACAGCGTGGGTGAAAAGAAGGCGGCTAATGGTTGTTTACTATTGTACTCTTGAATTGAGAAAAATGCCCTTCATATTAGAGGAGTTAGAGTTTTTTAAGAAAACAGAGTTGAAAAAAACTTTACCTAACAGGAAAGCGGTTTCTAAAGAGTCATGATTATTTGACTCCACGCTAAGGCTAGAAACATCATTATTGTTCAATGTTATACCCTAACAGAATATAGTGACCTGGAAGAGAAAAATTAATTCTACAGCCAATTAGATCTAACACTTCTCTAAACGAATCGTAACGACATTATTCTTTCCATTGGCCACTATAACGCGCATGTCGGCTCAGATAATGCAAACTACGAACATATAATGGGCAAGTATGCGACTTGATGTAGAATATCGAATAACCAACTGCTACTGGAAATGTGCAATAATCACAGCTCGTTGGTTCCCTATTTTTTCACAAGTTCTGTCATAAGATCTCGTGGATATCGCCATAGGTTTATACTGCTATTAAAATCTTCAATAACCCAAAATTCACAGACACATATATGTTAACAGACTAATCAACAAATCAATGCCTGATATAGCTATATTAATGAAAGGACATCTTTCTTAAATTAAGGATATATCGTCGTTCAAAACTGTAAAAGCAGCGGGCATAAATGAAATCTGCACTGATCTACTAATAGTAGATTCACAAAGGTTTGGGACTATTTTACTACCAAACTGTCAGAACATCTGGAAAGAGTAAAATATACCAACTGAATGGAAGGACGCAGTCTTTGTTAGAATACCTAAGTAGGGTGACAAAGGGAAATGCTCCAATTGGCGCGGATAATCAATTCTTCCGGCCGTAACTAAAATTTTAAACAATCCTTAACCGTGTCGCAGATGCCATAGATACTTCTTCAGAAAACTATAAAGCTGGTTTCAGACACGGTCACTCGTGCATCGATCACGATAACACGATGAGAATCCTGATCGAACAATCTGCGGAACTTAGAATCACCCTATACATGGCATTTATTGATTACGAGAAAGCTTTCGACGCCCTACGAAGGGAAGTAATATGGACAAGGTATATAGTGGAAAGTGTATAGCGGTAAGCTATCCTTTCTGAGCAGAACAGAGTTGAGGTTGCTGGTGGGATATTTAACGGGTCACCAGGGCTTTTGAAAATCATATCCTACATAAATTTCAATATGGCTTTCAAAACAGCACGTCACATATTGATGTTCTATACAATTCCAATCTCACATATGTGAAAGTAATCGACTGTTGCAATTAGTTTCGATATAGAAAAATCAATCGGTAAAGTCAGAGAAGAGACCAATTATAAAGTATTTTCAACTCCACTTACCTAAAATTTTATCAGTTCATGATTGGCAGATCCTTTCAGTTAGTGCTGGTCCCAGGCTCTCTGGGATCTTTTTTGTAATTTGTAGTGGTTCCTCTAGATTCTGTTATGGGTGGCATACCGTTTATAACGTCGGCATAAATTGCTGATTATAATCAGCTTATTTGATCTTACCTTGACCAGGAATCAGGTCGTATTAAGTGAAGTGTTTAAGAAAGTTTGAACGGATACGACTTTTTGACTGAACAAACTATAGACGCTGATCAATATCTTTTGATGCTTTCGCAATGGAATCTAACTTCTAGCCACAATCTCCGCTCTGATTTGCTTAACTACTCGTTTGATATATTACAAAATTCTCTTATCATATAGCTGTACAATCTCAAATTTAGAAATCGCCCTCTTAGAGTATACTTCGAAGCGAGACTTCCATTCATTTCCTTTGATTAAACCATTTTTATCTATTAACATACATGTAATAGCATGCTTACTCTCAGGCTTCAGAGAATTTACTTATTGATTGTAAAGCCTCTCTAATTTTTAATTCCATAATTTGTGGAATGGGACTTGAACCATTGGTCCTTTAAGATTGGTGGATGATATCAATCACTACATTATTTCTAACAGGTGGTTCGCACACTGTGGTTTTTGACGATTCTACTATCTGTTTAAAAGGAAAGTCACTCAATATACTACTGATACATAAAGATTATTGTTGATAAAAATGTGAAGAATTTTCGGATATCATTTCAGATAATATTTTTGTGAGAAAAACGATCGGATATTTGATATCTCTCTAAACTAAAGCATATTTGATTGTATTTTAGTTAGGACAAGTTATCTCTTTCTCTAGTTCTAGTTCTTCACATTTGATATCATTTCCTGTGGTATTTTTGCCAACTGGTGTCATTTGTTTTCCATAGTTTATCATTGCTCCTATGTGATTGGCTACATTTATTTTTTTTTCAAATCACCATGTTGAAGTTGTGGGCGAGAGGGTAGTAACTTCATACTCGTTTGATATATATAAAATTTGAGAGAATTTATTTTGTATGTAATATATATCATAAACGGAAGATAGTAGCTTGAAATTTTAATTGTTTCCATTTATCGCCTCAAATTTTTAGTAAGGCACAGTTTAAGCTATGAATTGCCAAAGCCAAAGCCCGCATATTGCAATTGAGATACAAATTCACGTATAAAACAAAGAAGATAAAAGCTGAAAATTTAAACTGTGGCATTAAACTGACAATAAAAATTAGTCGCGTGTTTGCCGCAAGTTGAGTCCAAGGCAGTGAAACCTCAAAGCTAAGATGAGACCACCACAAAAACTACACGAACAATGGCCACAAGTAGTAATAATGCCAAAATGCGATGATGATCATCGTAATTACATTATGGCAATGAGCTTGACAAAAACTATCTTACAACAGCAGATACTCATACAACAATGACACAATTCAGAATTGACAATAACTTTATGCTTCCTTTAGCGTATCATGTTTAGAAGTTTTTGAACTCACTTTTGTTAGCTTCGGAAGAATATACATTTCACCTGTTGGTGAAGGTAGAATAACGTCTTTCCTTAGCAATTCTTATAAATTGTTGTTGTGTTAAGTTGAGCTCAGTTTACTAACAATTATAGTTTGATCTCGTGTGATGATCAAACTAAGTTGATCAAACTAAGTTCTTTTTATTAATCATTGGAGCGTGAATCCTCCCAAGAATCGTCAGTATGAACCAGATCCGTAACTAGACTGCTATTTTGGTAATGGAAGAGGTCTTTTCTTCCATTTCTTTCTTATCCATCTTAATATCTCCAAAATAAGTTGATGTAGTTCGTTTAGGCTCACTCATTGCATAAAAATGGTCATAATCGTCACTGTTGTTACCTTGTTGCACTTGACCGGCAACTCTGACGCTGCTGTGACTGACTTCTGCCGTTGGCTGCCCATGCGCATTTTTAATTACAATTTGCAAATTTTTAAAAATTAAAAAGTACTGCAAAGATACACGCAACTTCTAGAAAGCCTTTTTTACCAATTCTTGTTTTCTGTATTTAGTCAAGGTAATGCTAAGCGAAAGTATATACGAGTATCTTACATCTAGTCACTTTGTTTCGAAAAGAAACTTTAGAATAAAACATTGGCGACAACTTTTTCTTTATGGTTTTTGAGTGAAAACGGAAGTACAGTGTACACCGGAAACTATTGCAGGCAGATGCATGCATATGATATTCAATTTATTTTTTTTTTGCTAACAAACAAACACCAAAACAACATCGAAAACAAAAAACCAAATTCAAAAAATAAAAAGCAATAAACAATGAAAAAAGCAGAATGAAAAAATGAAGAAGCAAGTGCAAAATTATACTTTTTATAGCAGAGAAATCCTTTAGCCCGGAGCAGATAAACACAGTTTGCTTGGCTGGTTCGGGATATCGAACTTATCCTTCGTTATTAAATATTAAGGAAAAAGTACTTGAAAAAGTTTAATAAGTAGTAAAAGGTTGGTGTTAGAGTTGCAGCGATTAGTGCTACGGAACTGCTTACAACAACAGCAACAATATAATTTGGAGTATAAAACAACAGCTATAAGATATTCTTACCGTAAGAATAAATTTGTATCTAAAATCCTTCGTCTTTTTTTTGAAGATTTTAAGGAACATATGCAATTTTCCAGAAAGTTACCTGCTTGTTGTCTTGGGTTATTGAATCTAAATTTGACTTGAGGCAATTTTAACACTTTCCTGCTTATATTTAAGTATTTAAGTATGTAGTAATGATCACAGTTAAATCAGTTATAAACTAAGAGAATTTTATTGCAAAATAAATAAGTAGAAACACTAATACATACTAATACATAAGGGACAGAGCTTTGAAGCTATATGCGAAAACCGACAGGCTGCCCTACTTAGCACTATCTAATCTCAGAGTAACCACTAACCGCACGGGGCAATACGCAGATCTTAGATCAATCATTGCATAATTACGAAGACCAGCACCAATACTCAAATTATTCAGTGAGATGGGCGGGACTCTGCAGAGTCCCCCCAGCTATCATAGAGTAAAAGTGCCCAGATTCACTAACTCGGAAAAGGCTTAACATAACATAACTAATACAGATAAATACACACATAACAAATGGTTAATAATATTATAAATTGTCTTCAATATTATTTAAATAGAGTTTTATGCAAGAAAAGAGCAATCATTTAGGAACCCCCATCTAAAAACACATTTGTAATAAATTCTTAATAATATAATCAAAACAGAAATATATTGAAAATGCAAATATTATTTCTCAATTCTTAGTTAAGACAATTAAGAAACAAAAGGCTTTTCTTTCCAGTTGGAAAGTTGGAATTGCACAATTAACGGTACATCTGAAATGCAGTATCCGTGATAAAGCGGCATAGTTCCAATATTTGATAATTTTTTTCAAGAATGAAATTTAAATAACGTGCAGTGGAAACACTACTTAAAAAGGGTAAGTTCATTAAATTTCATTTAACCCGCGGTCAGCGGAAGTTAATTAGCGGTTATTCTAATTTTTATAAAGTGTTTTGGTAGACAAATATGTTTTTTTATAGAAAGTGACTATGAAATTGATCTGGTTGAAACTAGTGAACCTAATACCGAATCAGAACAAGTAGTGATAATGATATTCTTCTTTCACAGTTGTATATTTCTACAGTTAAATACTACAGAGCAAATGATGAGATAAAAAGTAAAAATAAATCATTTGTTTATAAATGGAAGAAAGATCCTTCACGTGAAGCTGTTCGAACACATTAATGGAACATTATATCTCATCTCCCAGGATTTAATGTAAATCCTGTAAAGAATATGTAAATAAGCTTAAACTATCTTTGAAACATGGAATATAATATGTTTGAATCCAAAAATTAAAATTGTTTTACATAGCTTTAAGAGGATTCGTGATGCAAGTGAAACTAACATTATCGAAATGAGAACGTAATTGGAATGCTCTATATTGCGGGATCACACAAATCTTCAAATAGTAAATTGGATTAATGCCAGACAAGAGACTTGCATTTCTCTTGCGAATCTTACGATTTGATGAAATTACAACACGATCAGAACGTCGATCTGTAGAGAAATTAGGTCCTATACGAGAATGTTTAAAAAATTTCATTTAAACATGTCAAGAATACTACACAGTTGGCGAATACGTCACTCTTAATATGGTAAAATGCTGGAAAATTTTGGAGGTTTTCAACAATATTTGCCAAAAAAACTAGCAAAATATGGAAAAAATAAATCAATATTTTTTATTTGCTGACGTCCATAATTAAATAATACTATCAAAAATTATATGTTTTATTAAAAATTTTGGTAAATAAATGTTAAAATACGATATTGCTAGGTAAGACGTTTCCCTAAGTACCATATATTCCAAGGAATTTTGCACTCGATAACTGATGTAGCTGTTCGTTGTTCAAGTATACGGAATAATGGTCCCCCAGATCCATTTCCTGCTGGAGGATGGTCTTCAATTCTAGCCAACAAATTATTAAAAATTTTGTATTAATATTTTGTGAGATTTAGAGTAGCGCCAATGTAGCTTAATTTTTTAATGAAAAAAATTGATAAAAAATTCTTAGTTGTCCATACGAGTACCACTGCAATTGCCACCGCTACCATTCTTTCAATTCCTTGTCTCAAGACAAATTGTGAGGTAGAGGTGCTAGTACTGTTAATTTTTTAATTTTCAAGCTTTTGAAGAGGAATACATGTCCTTTTTTATAACGCAAGACATTAACTGAAGTTTCCATAAATTAAATAATCATATTTTTTAATCGGAAATAATGAACGATACAAAAAAGGAGACAACGTACATATGTGGAAATCAATGATATCAAGTTAAAGAACTAGCTATGGAACAAGCTATGGCTAATGAAGTGACAATACTTCTAATACATGAATTGAAAGCTTCTTATTATGGTGTTACAGTACTTCTAATACATGAATTGAAAGCTTCTTATTATTCTTATTTGTAATTTTAATACTTTATCGTTTTAACTTAAATAAGTGCCATATCATATAATGCACGTAGAGAATTGGTTCAGTCTATATGAGTCTAAATCTCGCATTATTATTTTATTCCTTTATTCTGAAAATTGCAACACATATAATATGAATCTCTAGCGTTAATTTTAATTCTGATCAAGTGAATATGCTTAGCTACAACTCAGTTTAAATTCAGTTTAAATAGTTCATAAAAGTGATAAGATACTATAAGATAAGATACTTTATGAACAAAATTTAATTATAAGCAAAAACCAAAAATATGGTTTTTAACAAATAAATTAAAAATATTTATTCATTTAAATAACGTAATTGCATACAATAGTAAATGAAATTCAAAGAGAAGAGGACTTGCATCACCTGCATTTTCTGGTATAAGGAACCAATATCGAATTTTACCTATTCCAAGGGAAACTAATTCAAATGCATTTATGCTATTGAAAATAGGCGTTTTAGTGCATAAATTTTCGAAATGATCAGCAAAATTCAGCACAGCCAAGTTAGTTTCGAACGCCTACAGAAAGAGTCTGTGTCCATTTAATGGATGAAAAAATCGCAAATGCTAGGCGGCAGGATTTTTGTTCTATTACTCTGTCTTTATCGGCGTATTTTCCGAAACAAGGAAAATTAAACATTTCCAAAAACGTTTTTAGATAAAAGGAAAGAAAAATCGTCGTAGCCATGCGCAGCAGGTTTCGTGCAACTACATAAAGCGGTACATTGAAACTGCAACTAATAGATTCCTCGCCTCGCTTTGTCTCCGTGCAAAAGGAAGAAAGTTGAGAATGTACTAGAAAACAAAGCCTTAATTGAAATGAAAGATGCCGCAAGGACATTAATGCTTGCCGATGTGCACTCTTGCCGTTAGCCGAAACGAATGTAGGCGTAGCGTTTAACCATGGCTGCGTCTGTCTGCCTCAAAAAGAAGTTTACGAGATGTAGAGCGTTTTTGTATATCTCTGAGCATTTTTCTTATAGATTTTTTTGTAAAATTTTAAAAATAATTTCTTTCTATTCCATTTCATTTTTTAAGGACTAATTTGGTGCGAAGTATTTTTTAGGTATCCTCACTTCTGGAATGTGAGACTGTGGAATTCAATATTCTTACTATTCGTACTTGAGTTTGTGGTTTAAAATGAAAATTGAATTTGATTGTAAATGTTGCCTGCGCATGAGTGGCATATGTTCGACTTTAGTTGACAAACTGAAACAGATTTCTGATTTAGGATAGACCTAAAAAGAAAAACTATTATTTTTCAAATAATTTAAAACTTTTGTGATGAGAAATGTTTCCGATGGACATCTTCACGGCTTTCAGTAAATGTATCTCCTTAGATTCGAATATCTTGCGGTCCCCTTAAACTCAATACTTGTTTTGTTATAATTTTAATTTTCATTACAATATTATATGTATTATTATAATTATTATTGCCTTGATTCTCAATACAGTCTAATTAATGAGATCTTAATCTACTTATATTTGTACGATTTAGAATTTATTCAACAACAACAATTTTTTTTGAAGTGAACTATAATTTCTGCACTTCTGCAGTTCTGTACTTCCAGAAGTAACTGTTTCCTTACTGTACTGCAGATATATACAAGTATGAGAAGTGCTTCTCGAGTGCAAAAGTCACACTAGAATAACATATTAGATGTTCAATAATACTTTTTTTTATTACACTAATACTTGACAGAGTCCAGAGTTATTTTATGTTTAATGATTACCAGCCGTGAAAGCTCTTAACACACGTATCGGTATAATGTGTCGATAAACGCACTATGGGAATTTTAGGGAACTTCGCTGGTATTAATTGAAACTAAATGTTTATATATAGTTTTCTTGTTTGTGAAGAGCGAGATCTATCTAACACCATTACTGTCTTTTAGGTCACAGCACTCGCTTGGAAAATGCAACACCATATCGAAAGAAAGTAAATTAATACTATTATTCTACTCGGGTATATTTGGTTTTTAACCTCAACCACCACGATATTTCCATTAAGGCAGCCTTTACTCGTCAGAATAGTCGAAGATGTGCGCTCTAACTACCGTTACTCGTTTAACACCACTGGTTAAGTGCCGCAAGTGAAACTTACTTACTACCAGTTATATTCTATATTGCTTGGTTGAGTGGAGTCTATTGCCATATTTCGAGAATTCACTTAGTTTTCCGATCATTAATAAGTAAATTTTACTGATGTCTTCGGTATAAGTAGACTCAGTAACCTTACTAATCACAATGTAAAATTTGTGATTAAATGTGGAAATGTAAACGTACTGCAGGAAATATCAAACCTGTGTACCAAACAAAGGATGAAAAACGGGAATAATTAATTAGACTTTGTTCTTAAGAATAGCTTATGGCAACACATACCGCTACTAATTCTAGATTCAACAAATGGAGAATGGAGCCTCTACAAGAGCATAATATCTAGAAAAATAAACACTGTTAGAGCGGACGAAATACTTAGTACACAATCGGAGTGAAAGCACGCTAACTGCTCTTCTAACCTGCCCTGTGAAGGAATACCTTAATTGGTCGTACTGCAGGGATTTACAGGAGTTTGAGCTGAGAATATAGAGGACTTTTTAGTCTGTAGGCATGTATGACTCAATTGGGTCGTGCATAAATCGGGCATGCAAATGGTACGGGCCATTTGTATCTTTGGAAGATTTTTCTCCCAGGTTCGATACCAA
Source organism: Teleopsis dalmanni (assembly GCF_002237135.1). Classification (NCBI taxonomy): domain Eukaryota; kingdom Metazoa; phylum Arthropoda; class Insecta; order Diptera; family Diopsidae; genus Teleopsis; species Teleopsis dalmanni. Next base: position 112,974,253 of record NC_051847.1, on the reverse strand, counting down.
AACAAAAAAAAAACAAGATTCAACAAATAATAACGTGTTTCACCTATATATTTGACTTTTGTTACCAAATTGATAACTGAATTCATTAGAGTTTATATAAATTGTTAACGTCTCTAGATGAAATAATAATTAATTAAAAATATTATTTTTTTATTGCACTCCATTTAATATTTTACTGAGTCATTTATTTTGACGAAACGGGGAAAATTAGGAGTTTTATCACAATGTCCAGAAAGATAGAGTAGAACAAATGCCAAGAGAAAGTTGTATTAATAAATTCAATATCGAATAATATTTACTGTAGTTGGTGAAACTAGGGTTTACTCTTCTGAGTGGACTTCAGTGATTTGCGTTTGGTCCACTGATGTATTTAGTAAGCAATAATTTTTGATTTCCAATTTAAACGATCCGTATCGGATTTAATTCTTTAGACTCTAACTACTATTGCATTTAATAATACCTTCTGGTACATAGAAACCCATTGGTATGTTCAATAATGAGAGATTATTAAGCAGTGAAAAGTCAATAGTTTCATTAAAATTGGTAATGCTAACAGTAATACGTAAGCTCGACATCATGGGAATACACTATAATATCAAAATTAAATCACAAAATTAAGACAAGATCTCGTACATACTTAAGTCAGCGTAGACTATAGAAAATGCTCTGTTCTGAATAACTTAATTGTAATTATAATTTCCTAGTCATTCTTAGTAAATAATATATTTTATTTATTTTATTCAGAGAGTAAATGTTAGTCTTCAGGGTTTGGTGGAAAGACTGCAGGCAGGTCCATAAACAGAAATTTACTTGGGGAACTTTTAAATAAAATAATGAACTGACTATATTTTTGCTCACCATACAGTATTGTTGTGATGTATTAATAATTATGCATAGGTATACATAGGTATACATTACGTCTTTCGGTTCATTTCGGGCGCCTTGACGGACTGAAGACCCTGGCTACGTGTGTGGCTGCAAGTATTTAAGTACATAGATAATCAGTTAGGTTGTTTCTTAAAAAGAAACAAAAAGTATTTAATAGTTTTACAATGTTTTCATAGTTTGGTATTCTTATCACTTAATTTATTTACTATTTCTATTTAATACTTGTACTTACTTACTTACTTAGTTGGCCATTACAGATGTGTGTCGTCCATGGCCGCGTCGAGTAGCCTCCGCCAGTCATCCCGATTAGTTGCTTTCTGACCCCAGTTGGTAGTACCGAACGCTCCCAAATCGTTGGTCACCTGGTCCTTCCACCGAAGATGCGGACGTCCTCTACCGCGTTTTCCACCTGCGGGTATCGAATCAAATACCTTTCTGGCCGGAGCACTTTCTTCCATTCGCACGACATGACCAAGCCAGCGTAGCCGCTGAATTTTTATGCGCTTAACTATGTCAATGTCGCGGTATAGCTCATACAGCTCATCGTTCCATCTAATCCGATACTCGTCGCCAACGCGTAAGGGACCATAGATCTTCCGAAGAATTTTTCTCTCGTTTAATACTTGTGGTTTCTTAAAAAAATAGTTGGCTTAAAGGGCTGCAAGCGTCATATAGATATTTTGTTTCTGTTTCGAATACATTTTGGATAAAAAAAATCCAATAAAATTTATTACAAAATTAAATAAAAGAGTATTTATTTAGCAATTTATTTAAAAAATAAAATATTTGCTTAAAATTGGCAAATATTTGACGCGTGCCATAGTGAATTCTCGGAAAAATGAGGTTAAGTTCAGCTTAACCGTTTGAAGTGTGTACAAGTTGTGGACTCTAATAAAGTCTTCAGACATACTGATTGGCATACATATTGATTGTCAATAAAAATTATAACATTAAACGTTAATAAAATTGCGATAATAAATCCTTTCTTACTTTAAACGATAAGACAAGATACTGATAAGATACGAAACCACCAAGCTTGTGGTTTACGTTTTTGCTATAAACGTAAATAAATATTTGCATTTCACTGGTAAAATCTTGAAAAAACATTTTCTTGTGAATTTTATCGCGGTTTTATGGCTTTACCCAATAGCAGCTGTGCAACGCAACGTGCTAGTATCTTTAAGATACTTTTGGAATTTTGTAGATGCACGTCACTATTTGAAAATAGCCAAATGCAGATAATGGTTTTAAAAATAGTAAAACGGAACATAATATACAAAGATATTTATTGATCATAGAATAAATAGTTTATTGTTGCAGTTATCGCATGTTCACAAAGTTGCGCAAGTGTCGAAATATCGTAACGTGCCCCGTTCTACGGTTTGAAATTTTCTTTAAATTTTTAATTATTTTATTAGAGTTAAACTGATATTTTTGGCAGCAACTGTTTTTGTCGAGTTCAATCGTAACGACGTTTTATAGCTTTTTGAT
>NC_051847.1:112968929-112971774 GCF_002237135.1 Teleopsis dalmanni | reverse complement strand
GAACACCTGCACAGTTAGTTTCAAAATGGATTTTAGTTGTGTTTGCTGTAAGGATATGCAATTCATAGCGAATTGCGTGTCCAGGTCGTAACCTGTAACTACGCAAAATAATTTAAACAAAATTTTAATGAATTTTTTTCTGCATTTATATACAAAATACAATATTTTATCTAAACCTTAAGCTAAAATTTATGTATTTTATATCTGATTTATTTTAAAGGAAATGCATTCAATAGGTACAAAAGTTAAAAAATATTTCAAGTCCTTGCACACAAACCAAATTGCATTTCATGTGTTGTGTTTAGTTTTTTTGATTTATAACCATTTTGGCAACATTATTCATTAATTTATTATATTTAATCTTATTTATATAAATATCCAAATTGTGTACAATACACAAAATTTCAATAATATTAGACAATATTATTATGATAATAATTTTATGAACACGTATTTCATAAATCACATGATTAAAAGAATTTATTTAATAGTTAAAACATATATTCAGTATATATTACAAAGTTGTGTATTATACATTTATCTTACAGGTACATTGATTTTTATCTTCATGTTTGAAATTAAAACCAGTGTCCACAGATAATTTAAATCCATTCAGAATGTATATCCCTGCACAAATACGACAGTTTTGTTTGTTGGCATATAAATTAAGCGAAAAATAAGGCTCATCATTAGAATTGTTCACAATATCCATACATTTAGTGGTTGCCAAAGATCCATATTTGTAAATACCGAACCTTTAACTCAACACAGGATATCTTGAATAAGTCATGTTTGACAGTTGTTACTGAAATAGAGCATTTACAAATATTGAATAAAGATTTTAAAAGATCACTAATTAGTGACTTACATAGTTACAAATTAGCGTTGACAAAAAGTGATATGGTTGGTTTGCCATTCAACTAAGTTTTTAAGTGAACACATTTTGTAAAATTCTACTAAAAGAAGACCACCTACATAAACCGCTCATAGATATATACTTTAAGGTTCAAATAAAAAAAGGTCCAAAAGATTTATTTCATTATCTTCACTATCTTCTATATTTTTTCTCTATCGTATTAATAGCTACTCTGTCATGTTTTTAGTTACTAATTTTGTTCTATTTTATGTTTGTCAGTTAAAATAATTTTAATCATTTCGAAAAAGTAAATCTTGTAAATGCAACATATAAACGGTAAGAAACAATAACAATCCTATTGGTCAACATTTTATATGTACCGAGAATGATTACAACATTTTGCCTAAATATTTACAATGTTTATAAATATAATTAAACATCTAATGAACATTATGGGAAATGTTTATCAAAGTGTTTTTCAAACAAAAATTTTTTTCTGTATTTGGTGTAGTAATAGTAGTATATTGTAATTATTCTGTTCTTCCAATTCCATATTTGGATGCTTAAAGATTTTTACAAGACTATTACTAGAATGTCTCTTCAAGAGTTCTTCTAGAGTTTCCTTTCAATTAACATTAAACTTTTGTTACAATTTATAATTAAGTCTTAAGCATAAATTCAAAAATGTTCCTCTAATATTCTTCTCTAAAGATTAGTGCTAGTACTATGTATCTGTAAGGTGTTTTTCAGTTTTCCCTGTTGAGCTGATAAAATGGTTCCTTAGCGTTGAGTTGGGTAGTCTGCTATAAAATACTTGACGTCTTCCGCGTTTTTGAGGTTGCATAGACTACGCTGTGAATCTGCCTCACTTTCGTACTGAATATAATTCAGTCTTACTAGTTCTTCACGTGGTTTCTTTAATCTGTGTTTTTTTCTGTTCTGTTTTTAATGCAGTTAACCACCAAATATTGGTTTTTTATACTTTTCTTTGTAATTTTGATATTAGCTGTCACTTTGCTTATGTTATTGTTTTTATTTCAGCCAAAATGTTATCTGACTACCAGTGAAAGTGAAGCAAAAGGTTTAGTGATTGATACTGACGACTTCAATATTAGCCAAAATATTGGTCAATAATAGTAATAATAAAATACCAAGTTTCTTAAATTTAAAGCTTTAGTTTGCAAAACTTGGTAAAAACATTTAATCAATTTTGGTATTTATGTTAGGTTAGCTTAGATCGGCGATCGCTAGTGTCAGGTCTTGTAATTGATCAAGATTCTCACAAAAAGGGGCTCTAAAAGTGTTAAATCGGTGCCGTACACAAGCTGGCCAAAGACATAGCAGATCGGAATCACTTTCATTGTTTTCCCCATGCCTGCGATAGGTTTAATTGAAATGGATATTTATCACAATGAGAATTTTGGATTCATTTTAATATAAAGTGGCTGGATTGCATACAGATTTCTGCATATCGTTGAGTTTTCCCATCTTTTATTAAAAATTTCAGTACAGAAAGAAATCAATATTTTTGTATTTAAAGAGAAAATATTTTTTTTTTTATTTTAAAAAATAAATAACATATTTTTGCAAAATGCAGAAGGTTCGGAAAATTAGTATAGATGTTTTGTGTCATCAGATATTTTCAATAAAATAACAAAATATAATAAAAACATGACTGCTACATTAAATTATCTATGATATAAATTCTAAAAATTAATCATAAAAAATATGAAAAAGTATTAAATTAAATTAAGATATATGAAATAGTTTAATTTTTAATATAATGCTATATTTTCTAAATAAAATTGTATCAAAAGGTGTATAAACACATTTCTGTTTATGTAAAATGCTGTTGGAAAATATGGAAAAAATTCAATTTGAGTGCGAGTTCGTATGAAAATTTAAAAATTGTGAAAGTTTTAAAAAAGAAATTTTAGTTTTTGTTCATTTTGTTTGTGCTTTCACCCATACATTTTATATTGCCACACA
>NC_051847.1:112892322-112968829 GCF_002237135.1 Teleopsis dalmanni | reverse complement strand
AGTTTTGTTTGTTGGCATATAAATTAAGCGAAAAATAAGGCTCATCATTAGAATTGTTCACAATATCCATACATTTAGTGGTTGCCAAAGATCCATATTTGTAAATACCGAACCTTTAACTCAACACAGGATATCTTGAATAAGTCATGTTTGACAGTTGTTACTGAAATAGAGCATTTACAAATATTGAATAAAGATTTTAAAAGATCACTAATTAGTGACTTACATAGTTACAAATTAGCGTTGACAAAAAGTGATATGGTTGGTTTGCCATTCAACTAAGTTTTTAAGTGAACACATTTTGTAAAATTCTACTAAAAGAAGACCACCTACATAGACCGCTCATAGATATGGTATATACTTTAAGGTTCAAATAAAAAAAGGTCCAAAAGATTTATTTCATTATCTTCACTATCTTCTATATTTTTTCTCTATCGTATTAATAGCTACTCTGTCATGTTTTTAGTTACTAATTTTGTTCTATTTTATGTTTGTCAGTTAAAATAATTTTAATCATTTCGAAAAAGTAAATCTTGTAAATGCAACATATAAACGGTAAGAAACAATAACAATCCTATTGGTCAACATTTTATATGTACCGAGAATGATTACAACATTTTGCCTAAATATTTACAATGTTTATAAATATAATTAAACATCTAATGAACATTATGGGAAATGTTTATCAAAGTGTTTTTCAAACAAAAATTTTTTTCTGTATTTGGTGTAGTAATAGTAGTATATTGTAATTATTCTGTTCTTCCAATTCCATATTTGGATGCTTAAAGATTTTTACAAGACTATTACTAGAATGTCTCTTCAAGAGTTCTTCTAGAGTTTCCTTTCAATTAACATTAAACTTTTGTTACAATTTATAATTAAGTCTTAAGCATAAATTCAAAAATGTTCCTCTAATATTCTTCTCTAAAGATTAGTGCTAGTACTATGTATCTGTAAGGTGTTTTTCAGTTTTCCCTGTTGAGCTGATAAAATGGTTCCTTAGCGTTGAGTTGGGTAGTCTGCTATAAAATACTTGACGTCTTCCGCGTTTTTGAGGTTGCATAGACTACGCTGTGAATCTGCCTCACTTTCGTACTGAATATAATTCAGTCTTACTAGTTCTTCACGTGGTTTCTTTAATCTGTGTTTTTTTCTGTTCTGTTTTTAATGCAGTTAACCACCAAATATTGGTTTTTTATACTTTTCTTTGTAATTTTGATATTAGCTGTCACTTTGCTTATGTTATTGTTTTTATTTCAGCCAAAATGTTATCTGACTACCAGTGAAAGTGAAGCAAAAGGTTTAGTGATTGATACTGACGACTTCAATATTAGCCAAAATATTGGTCAATAATAGTAATAATAAAATACCAAGTTTCTTAGATTTAAAGCTTTAGTTTGCAAAACTTGGTAAAAACATTTAATCAATTTTGGTATTTATGTTAGATCGTCACAAAAAGGGGCTCTAAAAGTGTTAAATCGGCGACGCACACAAGCTGGCCAAAGACATAGCAGATCGGAATCACTTTTATTGTTTTCCCCATGCCTGCGATAGGTTTAATTGAAATAGATATTTATCACAATGAGAATTTTGGATTAATTTTAATATAAAGTGGCTGGATTGCATACAGATTTTTGCATATCGTTGAGTCTGCCCATCTTTTATTAAAAATTGGAGTACAGAAAGAAATCAATATTTTTGTATTTAAAGAGAAAATATTTTTTTTCATTTTAAAAAATAAATAACATAATTTTGCAAAATGCAGAAGGTTCGGAAAATTAGTATAGATGTTTTGTGTCATCATATATTTTCAATAAAATAACAAAATATAATAAAAACATGACTGCTACATTAAATTATCTATGATATAAATTCTAAAAATTAATCATAAAAAATATGAAAAAGTGTTAAATTAAATTAAGATATATGAAATAGTTTCATTTTTAATATAATGCTATATTTTCTAAATAAAATTTTATCAAAAGGTGTATAAACACATTTCTGTTTATGTAAAATGCTGTTGGAAAATATGGAAAAAATTCAATTTGAGTGCGAGTTCGTATAGAAAATTTAAAAATTTTGAAAGTTTTAAAAAAGAAATTTTAGTTTTTGTTCATTTTGTTTGTGCTTTCACCCATACATTTTATATTGCCACACAAGATTTTTAGCAATCAAGTAGATGAACAAAGTATGAAACAAACTGTATTTTCCCGGTGTAAATTGCACTTTAGATGTATTTTGAAAATAATTTTATTAAAAAGCATATGGAAGTATCTTTAAAATAAAATATTATAATTCATTTATCTGGGAATGTCTATGGTAAAATCAAGAACTACATCTACTTTATTCGAAAAATTTCATGTTATTCTTAATAAAAATAAAAAACACTATTAATAAAATAATTTTATATGTATGTAATATATATTTTTTTACATATAATCTTCATTCATCTTCATTCATTCATGTTATCCTAATTCAATTGGGTTAACGCATCCCATTTCAAAATTGTTGAGATCTTTTGTTTTTTTTCCAAATGAAATTATTTTTCCAATTTGTCATAATCATTGCTTTTTTTTATTATTTTATTAGCCTTTATAGCCGCAATAAAGCAGTAATGTAATTATTAAATATAATCTAGCAAATGACATCCAATATTTATTTATATTTAAATAAAAACAGAATCGTTCCACTAATCCAATTAGATTCATATATCCTTTGAACAAACAATGCATGTACGTGTTCCCACCTTCATTTTGTAAAAATGTAGATTATATAAACTTCATGTATAAATATTTGTACGACACACCATATTATATTCAGATAGTAACTTATTTTATGATATTACAAAAAATATTCCGTACCAATTTGTATTTCCATGTTGTTGGTAGTATCGGTGCCAACACACAGTAAAGCATTTTATGACAAATATTTTAGACTATTTGCTCTTTGCTCTTGGGTTAATGTCTCAAGTCCCAAGGCGATACTAATATTTTATACATACATATCCTAGTGCGATTATTAAACGTCTTAAGAATTTTTTGTTATGTTGTATGTGTTATCACACCCAGCAAAAGGAAAGAATTAAGAGTTTAAGGAATTGTGCAAATTGCTAGAGGAGCTTTTCATCTTAATTCATTCCCAAATTCTTCAAACTTAAAGTTTTAAAGAAAATTTGGCGTTAAACTTTTATACACTTCTTCTCCTATTAACTATCACTATCAAACGAATCCAGAATCATTAATTCTTCACTCATGCATAGTAATGTTCCTTTGCTGTCCTGATGCTAAATACAATATTTGTGTATTTGCAGAGCAATAAAGCTACTGACGACTTCCTCTGGTGTTCGGCCGCCAGCAATTCCAATGGCACGTTTTGCCCTTCAACTAGTTTGTAGTGTTTGTGGTGCTTGATTCACTCCAAGCTGAAGTTTTTCCCTAGCTTTATCACTTTTGCTGACATGTGCTGCTTTTTTATTACCATTCCACTCTAATAGGCCATTCCACCCAGCAACAATAAATTTAGTACATCACATATTTTTATATGCAAAGATATTTTATGATATTTACTTTACTTGTCGTTTTAATTAATTAATTAATCAAGCAGCTCATGGCATTAGAGTAGTATTTCGATCATAATAATTATATGAAAATGATGTCATATTTAAGAAATTAAATCAATGAGATGGTCTGCAGAATTAGTTTTATAGTATAATAATAAACTATATTATTATTATGTTGAGGCTAGTTGAGTGAGTGCACTTGAGCACTATTAGTCTCTATTAACTGCGAGGTTTCTTCATAACCCCCTTTTTGCCTTGACTGGATTATTCATACACTTCATCAAACTAAGCAATAACTGACCTCAGATCTGCGTACTTCCTCGAGGAACCTGTAACCATTCTGACATTCGATAACGCGTTTCAGGACTCTGTCCTTTATGTAATTTTTGATCGTATCAATCTTGAGATCCCTGAGTCTTTTCTTTTCTTTTCAGAGTATGGCTTTGTGCAATTTATAACTGGCGAATAGTAGTGATTGAGGCCTTGCTGAACACTACAGCTATATATCACAAGATACTTGAAAGTTATATCCCAAATTTGTACAATAAAGTTTGAGCAAATTTTTTAATTTATTTTTCATAACTTTTTTCTGCAAATAGTTTAACAAATATTTAACTAATGTAATATAAACAAATTATTTGGGAATTTTGAAGATTAAAAAACGAAATATAAAAATATGGTCTAAAAAAATTTAATTTATCTGAAATCAATATATCTAAGCTTATGTCATAAAAAAAAGCTTAAAATATATATATTTATAAATATAGAATTTAGACTTTCTCCAAATTTAGTTACAAAAGTAGTTTGAAAATATTTAGTAAATAAATAGTTTAGTTCAAAAAACTTAATTTCAATACTCTTTGGTAGACGCGTTCCAAATTTGCATTCAAAAAAATTTTTGAAATCTAGACTTTTCTTTTCATAGTTGAAACATTCGCACTTCTCTTCTTCTCACAAAGTGTGAAACAATGAATTACTACGATTCAAATTTGCTGCTGGAAAACGCTATTGACTTATCGAACTCTCTGGCTCATGTGATTTATGTAGCCGGCATAGATTTAGGTAAAGCATTGGCCTGCATCGATTACATTTCATTTGCCATTCTAAACTACGATACAATCTGTAAAAAGGGATATGACACTAAAATAAAATTACGAAAATCTGATCTAATGCTTGAGTTCACTAAGAAGTGTCTGATGACACGTGATGAAGCAAGGTTCACCTATAAAATAGTTAAAATTGGCTTCATGGCATATTACAACAATCGCTCAACGTTACTAGATTGTATACCTGGAGATCTTGAACTGGACTTATGGTACAAGGCTTCTGAGCAAATAGCTAAGGAGTTGTGGGGATATAAGGATTTGACTTGTGATATGTATAACTACTTTACGGAACAATTTCAAATCGTTTTATTTCAATTCTTTGAACGTGCGAAGTATAGAAAGTCAAACGCAGACAGTATTAAATCGAAATCAGACGAGTATTGTTATGAAAATTATATTGATTTGTATGAAAAACTTCAAGCAGATAGAGCCGAACAGGAGGAATTGGATGAGTTGGCTTTGTGTAAGATCAACAAAAAGTGTGAACTTTGCGCAAAAGAAAGAACAAAAGCTGAACGAATCATGGAGCGTAGGGAAGCACCTAAATGTGTTGTTTGTCATCGCTTAAAGCAACAGTGTATTTGTCCCACATGGGATAATACTATATGGGACAATCCAACCTTTTTTGATTACTACGAAGATGCTATTAAACAAAAGAAAGAGGAAGCCGCGGCAAGTATTGAAGTTTGTAACGAAATTGAAAGAAAAAATCGTTGCGGCACCTGGACCGATCCGCCACATTTACAAGAATTTTACAATGAAAATGAAAAGAATAAATAAGAAATGTATATCTTATAGTTTTAATATCGTTATAGTTATAAAATTTTAAATAATAGATAATGAAAGTTATTCATGTGAATCTACTTTTAAATTCAGACTGTTTCTATATTCGTACTTTATTTTCAATCATAAAAATCATATATAGCATAGCATATTATATTATTTGAATGTACAGCACAAACTTTATGATTTGAAGAATTTTGAACATATGTTAATTTTATAAAACACAGAGACAAACTACTAATTATTGAGAAATTAATCCTTCATTATTTAGTATATTTTGTTAAACGTTGTCTTGATTCCAAAACCAGAGAACATTGTGAGCGTCAGAGTTTGTTGAAGTTAAAGTAATTAGCTTCTGTCTAGAGAGCTTAGTTTGTATAATACCAATATTTTTAACAATCTCATAATAATAATAAACTAATAGTAATATATATTAAGGTATTCAAAATAAAATACTCAGAAATAGAACTCGTAAAAAAATCAAACAAAGTTATCCCTACGACTTCGTTAAACCAAGAAATCATAACTTAAATACGTTGGATCTTTAACTGTGTATGTTAATGGTATTTATTAGGTTAAACTCCAACACTAGGTCCACATGATTTAAAAATGTTTACCTCTATCAAATATAAAACACCTCTAATATTTTCGTACTTGTCGAATATGTTCTTATAACCAATAAATCTAAGGAATCTATTACATATACTCAAAATAAATTGTAGAATTAAAAAAAATTATCATCAGAAGAAAATATGTGAAAACATAAAAATTACAAAATTTTTCCATATAAGAAAAAATTTTGTCACTTTAGGTATGTTTCAAAATTTTCGGTAGTCTGATGTCTTTAAAATTAAAAATTTAAAAAATTTAAAACAAATAACATTCGCTACTATGAGTCGCGATCTAAGAGAATCTTTAGGTTGCCCATGTTCACAACAACATCCACATGGGGCATTTGTTGGCGTTTTGGATCAGAGAAATTACTGTAAAAGCTTGCAGGACTTTACGCCAGAATCGGTTTTCTTGGAAAATATTCATGATTTGGCACATACACTAGCACAAATTATGATCATTTGCGGATTACACGAATGTAAAGCGCTAAAAGCTGTGCCAGCTATTACTTATGCTTTTCTGCACTACGACCAGGTTTGTTACTGCATCGATACAATTCCAAAAAAACGAATAAGAAAAGAAGATTTATGCAAAGAGCTGATTAAAAACTGCTTGATGAATTCCATTGAGGCCAAATTAGCCTATGCAATAGTTAAAAGAGGATTTAAAGCATTCTACTTTAAACCTAGAGAATATAATCCACTGTGTCCGCCAGCTTATTCCGAGGAATGTATTTGGATACATGCCGGTAAGAAAAGTGCGGAAAGTTATTCACGTTTCGAAATTTTACCATGTGAAATACAACGCGATGTTGAAACACAAATTAAAATCGCCTATAAGAGGTACTTTGAGCGCATGGAATACCGCAGAAGCACTGCACCACGGGAGGAATGCAATTGCTGTTATTGTACGAAGATGCGCGGTTATCAGGTTTATGTTAAAGAAAAGAAACCAGCTAAGAAGTCCCAACATAAATGTCCTCTTTGTTGTAAGAAGAAGAAGAAGGTTAGTAAAGCTCGAGTTGCGAAAGATGACACATGTCCGGTGTGTATGCGTCCATTAGAAGAGTGCGTTTGCCAGAAATATGATTTCGAATTAGATTGGGTGAAGAGTATTTGGGAGCGTGCTGACTTCACAAGATACTATGAAAATTATATAGATGAAAACCGTCCAGATACCATAGAGTATAGATGCACGCATGCCCATCTTCAAAGTGAATGCAGACGCTGGTTCAATCCACCTTGGTTACACGTGTATAAAAACCAAATGCCAACAGAGAATCGTAACTCACAGCAAATTAGCTAAAAAAAAAGGTACTTAAGTACATAAGTACATTAGACAAACAAAATTCACTATAGACTGGAAAATTCTAAAATTTTACATTCTGCAATAATAAATTAGGATTAATTAACTATCTACTGTTTTAGTTTATTTTAAGAAATGTAAACGTGGTTTTTTACTTGTTTGCATTGATATTGATATATACTAACTGTTTGAGTGTTAAACATCCAACAGAAAGCATTGATTCAACCTCAATACTCATTGCCTTAATACGAAAGAGGTTGGGTGGGATAGATGGGAACTAAAGTAAGTGTCCTATCACTTGCAATACACAACCGAAGAGGCGTATTTATTAGCAAGGTTCAATCGGTCACAAATCGACTGTCACAAATCTGAGCGATCTCCATAATGAAGTACACTTCTATGGCGTGGGTAGATAAGTAGTATTAATTTCTTTTGGTTGATGTTAAATTCTATTTCACAAAAGGTTACTAATAACTATTCAACAGCGGAAATCGCGTTTCTGAACAGAGAAACACCTAGCCACATTTTCGATAAAAAATATATTTTTTGCCTTTGTCTTTGCAATCTGTTATTTGATTTTTATCACATATATAAGTCTTACATATATATATATATATATATATATATATATATATATATATATATATATCACCTATGAGAAATCAATTCCATAGCATATAAGTATGGTAGTCACTGTTGATGAGTAAATATATAAAATACTTTAAATATGGTATTTATAAGCTTGTTTAGCTTAGTTTATGATTTCCTCTTGAGAATGTTGAGAATCTATGGAATTATTTCGAATCTAAAGCTTCGAAGACAGAATATTTTAATAGAAGTTTGAAAATGGTTCCAAAAGACTATTATTCGAACAGCTCTCTGTATCAGTAGACAGGTGTAGAAAAAACCCACCTAAGAATAGATCCATTATAATATTTTCTTTAGAGAATGATGCGAATTTATTGTATGCATGTTTATAATGTATTAATATTTTTAATTGTGTTAGCAAAGTTAATATTTTCTTGTCAAATTTATTAAAAAACATTTATTATTAAAAAGTGTGAAGAAAATTGAAAAAAAAATCACATATGTTAAAGTCAAAAATAGTAAAAATGTTTGGATCGCCCAAAATTAAAAATAAATAAAAGAAAATGAAGTCCGCAAAATTTAAACCGATTCACCTACAATTGCCAATGCATCGTGTATACAGCAATTGTCACCATAGAGAATGTCAGCGAAAATCGGCATACCTTGATATCTACAACAAAACGTGTCAATGCAAGGGAGTATGTGAAACTACCAGTCTATCACAATATATCGAAAACGTTGTCGATTTGGCAAATACACTTGCTCATGTTATGATCACCTGCTGCATTCATCCGTGTAAAGCGAAAAATTCCGTAGATGTTATTACCTATGCCCTATTGAATTACGATGAACAATGCTATTGTAGTTCAGATAAAAAGCGTATACGAAAGGAAGACCTATTTTTTGAACTTAGCCAAAGATTAAAAATGGATAGACTAGAAACTCATATCGCATACACAATTATAAAGCGAGCCTTTAAAGCTTTATATTTTGTTCCGAAAAAATGTTGCAATGAAGACGATGAGAATCAGTCCGATATCGGAGCATGTGTATGGGCTAATGCAGCTAAGAGAATTGCAGAAGAATTGGCGCGTTATAAAAAACATAGTTGTACTGAACAACGCCGTTATGAAAAAAAAATTCTTGCTTTGCTATCGGAGTTCTATATAAGAACACAAGAACCAAGAGTAGCTACGACATATGATCTGTGCAACTGTTGCTTCTGCAGTAGGCATCGCAAGCCAATAGCTGTTAAACCACCGCCTTGTAAACCTCCGGCATATAAACCAATTTGTTGCAAAAAACAGATTAAAATCACTTCCAAAGGCAAAAAGACCAAAAAACCAGAAAAACTGATTTGTCCCATATGCTTGCGCTTAAGAAAGAACTGCATATGCTTCAAGGGTAAATTTGAGTTGCAGTGGGTTGGTAGTATTTGGGAATGGCATGATTTTCATGAATATTATAAGTATACTATTCTCGGTGGCCACCCATTTTGCACTCAAGAAGAACTTGAAGTGTTTTGTGAGGATTGGTTCGACCCACCTTGGTTGAATATACCTACAATAAAATGTGAGGTAGAGGAAAGTAATGTTGAATGAGACCTCTCAGATTGGTTTAATGTGTCCTTGATAATAGAACAGTATGAAATAATGCTATTTTCCATTTGCATTCAAAATTGAAAGCTATAAAACATGATATCCTTTAAGAGAATAAAATAAATTCCAAACATATAGTGAGTTTTGACTTGAGTTATATCGCTATCTTTAGTTCTACAAAGCAGAATCCATATTACCAACTTTGTTTTAATAAAAATTATAAATTTGATCGTAGTTAGCTTTAAATGACTATAGAAGTTAAATTTTCGTAATAAATCAAAATTGTATTTTTTGTATTTATGTATTTTTGATAAGTAACATTGAGCTAATGTCAAAATTGTTTGTTAGACATTATATTAATTCAAAAAACAAAAAAAATTTGTAAAAGTGGAAGGACTAAATTATAATTTAATTAAACTCAACCATTGCAATGGCCCACGTTGCGTTTAGGCATCGTTGCGGTACTAACTGCCAGCATAAGGAATGCCGAAATAAAAACAAGTTGGGCTTTGTGGACAAAACGTATGAGTGTAAGTGTTTAACTGACCTGAATACTTCGTCACTGTATTTGGAAAACCTCATTGACATGGCAAAGACCTTAGCTGAAGTAATGAAGATCTGCGGTATACATGACTGCAAGGCGGATTCGACTGTAGATACTGTTACATACATGCTACTTAATTACGATGAAGTTTGTTACTGTGTTGATGTGTTACCGAGAAAGCGTCTCAGGAAAGAAGATCTGTTTCATGAGTTAGGTCGAAAATGTCTAATGAATCGTGTAGAGGCACATTTAGCTTACGCAATCATCAAGCGTGGCTTTAAAGGTTTTTACTACAAGCCAAGTTTCCTAGGCCCTAATGAAACTATGCCATTGACCTGCTATACAGAACAAACTATATGGATACATGTAGCTAAAAGAATAGCTGAACATTATTGTGAATATAATAAATTACCAATTGATGAGGCATTGGGTTTTGAGGCGAAAATTAAAAATGCATTCAAAAGATACTATGAACGTAAACAAGACAGGCGAAAGGAGAAATTAACGAAGAAGTGCACATGTTGTTTCTGTAACCAGAAGCAAGGTCATCTTATCTTCACCAAAGATGAAGCATTAGAAACGTATGCTGAACCTGATGTGGAGAAAGAGGATCATAGATGTCCACATTGTTGCAAGAGGAAAGCCAGGCCGGCTCTTATACACTCCGGTCGTTCACATGCTAAATGCATGAAGTGTTACCGAGCCAAGATTTACTGCATATGTCCGAAATACGATTTCAACTTGAATTACGTGGGCAGTATTTGGAACCGTCCTGACTTCGCAAATTACTATGAAACACAAATTGTGGCAGCGCAACGTGCTGCAGAGGCAGCTGAATGTGATGCTGAAGAACTGCAACGTTATTGTGCAGATTGGAACGATCCACCATGGCTTAGGTTTAGGACATTTAAACCTCTAAATACGGAATAAGTTAAGTATAATAGTTTAAATCTTCCCGCCAGTTTCAAAATTTTAAATCGTAAATATATAATTGATTAGAATTTAAAAATTAATTTCGCAATAGAATATTATTAAACAATATATCAACAAGAAATGAAGTACTGTATTTTAGTTATAAGGTAAAGGTAGAACTTGCAGCAAAATCTAAACCCATCTCTAAAGGGTTTATAGATTTTTTAATTCGCACATTATAATAACATAAACTAAACTTATCTAAACTATGTGTAAAAAGCACATAGTTTTATAAACTATATATAAAGAAATAAATTAATAAGATTATAAGTGTTATGTTATCAAATCTCAGAATGGTTACAGGCTCCTCGGGGAGGTATGCAGATCTGAGGTCAATTATTGCTTAGTCTGATGAAGTGATAAACAATAATCCAGTCCAGACGCAAAGAGGGGTCTTGAAGAAACCTCGCAGTTAATAGAGAGTAAAAGTGCTCAGGTGCACTGACTCAACTAGCCTCAACATAATAATAAGTGTTATGTGTTAGCTTGTGCATAGTTTGTGGTACAATGTATGTATGAGTATAAATAATTTCTCACGTCTATGTCCGATTTTCAAATGGTGACTTATGACTGCAACGCAAATTTACAGTTACAGTGCGATACAAAATCAAACATCTGCAATCTATCTCCAAAAAGAAAGACACTAGCATTACGCTCTCTCAAAAACAATTCTCTCTCTCCGAAACTAGCATTACGCTCTCTCAAAAACAATAAAATATCAATATTATATAAATTAAATGTATTAACTACAAGCACTGATTGGCGTGATGTACGAATACGCAATCATGACAAGGAACAAGTTATGTACTATGCCTTCCACTAAATGCTGGAAAACATCTTTGGAGCCTGATACTTCTAAATTCTTCAATAGTTCAAAATTTCCTCAGTTAGTTTCACCAGTCATGCATATCAGTACTAGTGCTGATGATATTCTAGCAACTTTCACTCTGCCTACTTACTTAAAGTGAAATAATCTACAACATTAAATTAAATCAGAATACGGACTTATCTACACATACACGATGGTATGGTTTTTCCATAATGAAGAAAAAATTATGGGTCATGTTTTCCTCTCTTAATAAAGTGAACAATAAATATACTTAAGAGTTTTTCTTAAAAGACATTGTACTCTATCTAAAATGCTTGTGTTAGAGAACTAAAATTGGATTTGTTCAAATAAACATATAGATAAACTCCAATAAAAAGATGTCTCAAAGGTTATCATGATTTCTCCGCCAAGTATCTAGACAATTATTTAGACAGCACGTTTTCAATATATTGTAGGTTTAAAAGTTTATATTATAAATATAAATGAAAGCTTCTTATAGGTATATAAGTTTATATATTGTGTATAAATAAATATATAATCAAACAAAAAAAATCAATATGAAAACAGGATTTCTCAACTGGATTATTTCTGTGTCGAAGGTGTCATGCTTTCAATATAAACTTTTTTTAAGGGTTTCGTCCTGTTGTTGAAATTCAAAACTCTTTCGATTGTATTAAGTTAACAGAAATCAAAAGAATATTTTCCACATTTGTGTTTCCATATTTTTTTAATGGAAATATGCGTTTTACATTTTATCGAATTATCGTTTAGCTCCGCTGTTACAAAAGGCGATACAATTTGCATTCGAACGTTGGGAGCATCGCCATTTTTCACTGGCAATTTCCGTTTAAGTAGAACTTATGCCCTTTGCGGGAAAAATAAAGCACAGAAGTGTTTGTTTAAACCCTTCAAGCGGATTTTATTTTATTGAGCAAATATGTAAATTCAATAAAATGCCAACATTTAAAAACCAACAGAAATAAAAATATGAGATTAATTTAAAATAATTTTATTATAATATTGACTTTTGATACAAAAAAAAATGTATAAAATGAAATATTCACAATTAGAAAAAAAATTTGAAGAACAATACGCATTATTTTTCAGAGTAGATATTTATATACATTTCAAAGCAATTGTTAATATCTGGTCTTTTAATAAATCAAGAAATAGATTTTCCAGGGCAACCTTCTTTCTAGTACTTATAGTATTCGTTTATACATAGTGCAACTACTACAGTTCAATATTCGAAATATTATTTCGAAAAATTTTATTGTTGTCTGACACTCATATTCCTTAAGAATATGAATTACACAAAGATAACACAGAACTCAGTAACAGATAAATTCTTTCTTCTTTGGTAGAAAATGTTGAAAAAACTTCATTGTAAGAATAAATACCAATGTAAAATTTCACTACATGCAAAGTTCTACTGCTTCACTTGAACTAAGTTACTTAAATAAGTTTTAAAACTTTTCTATAAAACATTTTGCCTTCACAAGATTTTCTCCATTTTTGTTATAAAGTCGCCTCGAAACTAATTTGAATAATTGGAAACGCAATTAGAATTTAACTAATTTGTGTTTTCGTCCCCGACTGTTCGTTTGAGTTGTTACCATACAAAAGTGACCCAGTTTCTGAAATCATGTGTACCATGATCCGACCATTATAATTATTTAGACTCATTGTTGCAGAAGAGACGAATGCAATATTAATACTTTTACGTATATATGTTTGTAAAACGGAAATATATGTGCAAAACCAAGACTTGGTAATATGTTTTGTAGCCTTTTGTTGAATAAATATAACACCTTGAATTTCAAGTAAGAGAATAATAATTGGTATGAATACAGTAGACACCTTAGAAACACAAAAAAAACCTGGTTATATGAAGTCTGATACTCTAACATATAGGGTGTTCGGTATAAGAAAAGAAAAAACTGAAAAAATGAATTTAATACTTTTACACCTAACATAACTTGTGGAGTTTCTGTTATCACACAAGTTGAGGATGTCGTTGGGTGTTACTTCCAAAACAATTTAAAAACCATTTATAATTACTTAAAATTGTTATTACTCTTTTACACTTGGGTCATCACTAGGGTCATTATTAGAACATCTACCTCCCTCTGCCTTTGCATCACTGTCACCTTCTATCTTTCTTTCGCCACCACAAATGGTTTTCTTTCTTATATAGTATAGTGGTGTCCATAGGCGTATTCAATATTAAAATTTTCTGATATTGAAAGGTACGAGTATTTAATCAGATATTTCATATTCAGATGTTAATCTAATTTCGTTAAAATTATTGCTGAATTCAAGAGAGAATGTTGTGAACAAAAACTAAAAATACATGCAAAATATATCCTTCACATATTAATCTAACTAAATTAGCATTTCCATAATTAGCAAAACAATGTCCTGTCACTACAAAACTAACAACAAACCTAAAACCCAGAGTGCACCGAGCTTTGCATATTTAATTAACTTTTTTTGCTTTTATTCGATTTAATGAATGAATTCTCTCTCGTACGTATTGTGTTCTAATTGTTTTAGGTAAACCCGAAATATTGCAGACCCCACAGATAAATTAAACTAATTTGCATTTGAATTAGACTAATTTGCGTGATGAATGAGGAACAAAAACATAGGTCCACGAATGCCGATACTTTCGGATGTGTTAAATAGAGAATATCTGTGCGAATTGGAAGTGAGGCATTACGTGCATCGGTGTTAGTGGTATCCTTGCTATTTTCTGCTTGAGCGTTAACGAGTAATGAATTTGTTCGCATTTAATGCGCGTTAAATATGTATGTATGTATCTCATAGATAAATCATTTATATAAACCTGAGGATATAATTGTGCATGTGCTTAATTTGTATTATTTTTTGTAATTAAAATTTAAATATACTCAAATTTAATAGAATATTTTAATTTGATTTGATTAGATTTGCTTTGATTGGAATTCATTTGCACTTTTGTTTAGATGAATTTACATTACATTACACACAAGTTATACAAGTTCGAGTTTCTAAAATAACAAAATCATCAAAATATATAGCTTTTAATGAATTGAAATTAATTTATATTATGTTTAAGTAGAATTTAGGTTAAAATATTTTTAAATCCATTGCTTTTGTCTTCGGCATTTACATTGGCTACGCCAAAACCACAAAAAGTACTCAGAATATTAAATTAATGAGTTATCTGGTGCCTAATAATATTTTCTTTTCTTAAAATATAAGCAGAAACGGTATTAGCGTAAAAAACTAATAGAAAATTAGTTTAATGAGTAGAAAAACACTTTTAAAAATATTATTAAAAATATTATAAACAATTTTAAACATAAAAAATATTCGTTGCAAACCTCTAGTTCTAATAAATAAAAACTTAAGCTTCTATTGACTAAAGTTTTAAGCAAATGTAATTGTTTTTTTTCTTTTATTATATATAAGTAATTTCTTGATTACAGACACACATATTACAAATAAAATATTATACCTCACACGCAGTGTAATACATATTATATTCTCGAATACTATATAACAATAATAATAAAGACTTCATATTAATCATATTCATATTAGTCTATCTTCTATAGACTTACTTATTCCTTTGTAATATTTTTATTACATCATTTCATGAATTTCATTTTATAACTAAATTGTCCTATCTTTTAGCAAATTTATTTGTAAAATTTCATTACCTTCAAAATACGTTCTGCTCGACGCATTTTCATAAATTTCAATGCATTAGCCAAGTATCCTTTTATAGTTTACAAGCCAACAGTGCCTAGCATATTTTCCTTCATCGTTCATCCAACCAATTTATGCTTCTATCCCTCGAAGCAAAGAAAATTTTATAAAGATACAACTCATGTCATTTATAACGCACCTGCTATATCACAACCTTCCATGCTCATTAAATATGCAACAAATTCGAAACTAGCAAATGTTGAGCGTTTTTCTAACGTAATTGGTGGGTCTGGCAAGAATGACGACACCATTTCGTCACCACTTCACTTTTTCTGAATTTTTAGCTAGCATAAAATTCATGGTGCTATCTGGAAGTTTTATTATTATTTTTTGCCCCATTTTTTTATAACTCACTACAACAAGGTCTATATAGTCCTTATAGAATGACCAGATAAGCCGATGTGAGTGTCCTGCCAATCTTTTCATTTAGTTTTTATATAAATGTGATGAAACAGAAATTTTTTGTAAATTCAGGTAGTCGCTTCCATAAATCAACAAAACCAATTGAATATATCGTGAAACGACGAACAAATTTTGCAAAAAAAAATGTAAGAAGTGAATTGTAAATGATTGGTTTTTAATCAAATTCTTTGTGTGAATGGTGTTAAAGCTTCAGTTAAGCCGAGTTAAGTTTTTATGACGAAATAAACACCAGACGGACAGTTATGCAGATATTTATAAAAATAAAAAGTCTTTTGAAATGGTAAAATATCTTACATTCTTTGCTTATAGATATATAAATGAAATTTTGTCAACTTGTTGACCTTTCCTGTCAATCTACATAATTTACTCGTCATGTCCTTTTGGTAATTTCTTTAAATTTACATAATTTTCCCGTAAGATAAGCCTGCTCTTCTAATTTAATTTTATGTTGAAAACTTAAATGAACTTTCAATTAAAATGTTGAGAAATTGCAAGTATATAACCAATTACATGAAAGTTTTGTAAAGAGGTTTTTTCTAACAGCAGTGAACTACAACAACAAAAATTTTATTTTTTATATTATTTTAATTAATTGAATTTTTGATTGACCATACAGCTGTTTCGAGTATTGCCAAATACCCATCATCAGTGGTCTTGGAAATAATTCTTGTATTTAATTATTCGTAAATTATTTTTTGAGTCTGCAAGTACCAGGAATCGAACTCGGGTCCTGCCAAATGTGAAGCTCAGAATCAGCGCACCTTAACCAACTGATCCAAAGCCGTACTTGACTTTTATGTTCTCACATTTTTGTGGAGATTTGTTAATTTTGCTATGAAAGCCTTTATTAACAAATTCACTTGCTGTATTTATATTAGAACGAAATAATAAACCAGCTGTAGAATAATTGAATTAATTAATTATATTTTAATTTTTTAACTGTTTAACTTCAATACTATTCTGCTTGTAGAGGTTCTTTCTTATGTATAGAACCTAATCTAGGAACGTAATGCTGAGAAAGTCATGCTAATGTTACTCAACTAGTCGCACAGGTGAGACCAATATTTTGTGAATATACGCTGTAATTTAACGTCAAATTTTTCAGACAGAAGTGACTATTATATTTAATGAAAG
The DNA here is from genome assembly GCF_002237135.1 of Teleopsis dalmanni. Lineage (NCBI taxonomy): Eukaryota > Metazoa > Arthropoda > Insecta > Diptera > Diopsidae > Teleopsis > Teleopsis dalmanni. The sequence goes on along the minus strand of NC_051847.1, from coordinate 112,951,620 downwards.
TTTGTAGTTATAAAGATTAGTGTTTAAATAGATAGATAACATTTTGATGATTTTTCATGTAATTTAGTATTTACACCAAATCATCTACACCAGATGTAGATTTTGGTATTGCAGTTTTTGAAGCGCGAAGCTGAAAATATATTTATAAGAAGAATTTTTCTTCTTTCTTCTAAATTCTTCTAAATTTCATATAATTACTGGTTTTATACCTATTTACTTCGATAGTTTATTCTTTTTGTATTTTATCTAAAAAGAAGTTGTCTTCTTCTCCTTTATTAATTCTACAAATCTTTACAGTTTATGTACTTAAAATAATATTAAAATTTAAATTAAGATGTTTCCTTGGATAAGAAACTAAATAAAAATTAGAGAATGTTTAATTCCACAAAATATTTTAAAACTAATTAAAAATGTTTTTGACGAGGGTCACTCTTTCTATTTTATTCTATTCTATTCTATAATCTGTCAATTGAGATTTCCCGAAACCGAGACAATTTTCGTGCGATGATTTATTACGACTTTCGACGTGGATTCGACGCCCAACTTACTTCAACATTTGGCGATGCTATTGTAAAACGTTGGTACAATGATTTTAGTCGTTGCCGCATTCCCTCACTGACGAAATTTGTGCCAGAAATCAGTGATGCGGTCCAAAAACTGAAAATGCAAGATCATCATGCGGCTTACTGTATGATTGAGGGAACTCTAGGCATTAGTTCCACCAGCATATATAAAATATTGCAAGATCATTTAGCCGTAAGAAAGGTTTGTTCTCGTTGGATCCCATCCTCTATCATTTGATAAAATCACAAAAAGTTGCTCGTGTCGATTGGTGCACACATGTGCTCAAGACACATCAATATTTTCAGCAAAACAATACAACTGCTCTCGCTTTGCATATTGCTATTCAAAGCTAATAATAATAATAAGATTTTAATTTCTGATATCAAAAAAACTACAATTTATGACATTACATTGACTTCATCTTCCTTTAAAAATACTTTATCGAACATTTTCTTCATTTTATAGCCTTCGCTTGATTAAAATGTTTCAGAAATGTAAAGCTTCAATGTGTGGAGCTTTTTACAATATACATTTTTTATGGTTTATAATTTAATTACTTAACTCATTCAGCAAATTTCTAGAATAGACATTTAGATTTACTTTTTTCACTTTTAGTAAGTTTTTGGATTTGCTTACTTTGCTGAACAAGAAAACAAAAGATTAATGTGCAGTCAATCAGTCAAGCATTTCCCTACTTTTTAAATTTAATAAAAATGAAACGCAAATTTCAAGAAGATACATAAAAAAGGGTTCATTAAAAACTCTAATTCGCAAACAGATTTAATTTATTTTAATAAAATTACAAATTCATTAATAAATTAGTCGCAATTAAAAATTTATCCAAATCCAAAATATATATGGCTTTCACACCCATACAATCAGTACACACAGCCGTATCACTGGCTTCTTTTAAAATTAAATAGAATAGATGAATAGAATAAATAAAAATATTCTAACGATTAAACTTTTTCAATAATTTAACAGAAAAATGATTATGTTTATTAATTACATTAAACTGATAGCAAATACATTAAATGGAACATATTAATATTCGACCTATAATGCAAGAATGAATCTTTAAAACATACTACCTTCATATTACATTTTTTACTCATATTCAAAAACAATCGTAAATTATAAAGTAAAAACAAAGACTATCTTTTTGTGCCTCAAACAGAAAACTATTCTCTAAATCTCATATCGATCATATCATACCCGGCTTTGAAGAAGATTACACAAGCAATTTTTTTTGTGCGGTGCTTTAACCTTCTGCATACCTTACTTTTACCCATTTTGTTTGAAAATAAAGGGTGCATAAATTTAGTATACCAAATTTATTAAAATATGTGTAATGTCTACTGGGGGAATACAGCGAAGTTGCGTTATTTGAACATTAGTTTCGTACCCAAGAACTTTCACTATGAATTTTAGAGTTTTAGACTGAAACGTCTTGAAAAATTCGATATTACAGATTGTATCCCACTCCTTGATGCCACGGAGTGTACCTCACTAAGTTCACTTCTACACAAAAAAGTATATTTAACAAAAATACCTTTGTAAATTTTAGTTTTTTTTTTTATTGCCAAATGATGGATCTATTGTTTTAGGTTCGTTATAGTAGAAATTATTGCACACCAAATAGAGTGAAATTTTAAAAAAGCAACGTATATTTGTAAGTTTACTAGGATAAAGGGAAGTATGCAGTACGGGTGTGTAAATGAATTTGTGGTGTTTGTTTTTAAACTGTGCTATAAACAAGCAAAATGTGGTTCAATTGATTTCAATTTGGAATCTGAACATAAGTGATGCAACTTATACCAGTTAACTCACCATTGATAAAACCTGTCAAATTACTGAAAAGGTTCAGAGATGGGATTGTGGGTACCCACAACATCATTAATACAGAAAAGTCAAGCAGAATATTTTTTATAAAATTACAAAAATCTGACTATAAAATACTATTTGATATTTGGAAACTTCAAACGCAGTGCGTTTAGCAAGACTACAATAACAACTTCTAATTTGAGCTTCTATAGCATAGAACTTCACATATATGGTATTCAAAATTAAAACAGTTGAAGTAAATATTAAAAAAAATGTAAAAAAAAACATTCTTTAAAAGCAAAAGTGTGGCACATCATCATGATTAGACCAAATATCTTTACGAGACATAAAAATCTAACACTATCGAATATATCTATCGAATCATCTATCGAATATATCTGACAATGAACTTTACTTTATAATTAGTTTCAATGGATCCGAAAATAAACAACGGAAAAAGACAGCTTTAGTTTTTATTAACAAAACTTCGTGATTTAACAATAGCGTTTCAATAGTAATAAAAATTATAGCTGAAAACTGACAAACAAGGAAACAATATATAGACAATATTTGGTAAAATAAACAGATTTTTTTTAAATTAATTTTTAGTTAATAAAAAGAAGAATATTTGTTCCTCACTTAGTACGGGAAAAAGGTAAGGTATTTTTTTGCTGTTAACAATAATTTTCTTTTTTTCGTTGGGAAAATTGTCAAAAAGTTCATATTAGAACTGTTTACATAATTAAGAAACATTAAATAAATTCTGAACACAAGTCAATAACAAATAATAGAGATGATTGAAAGCTAACAATACAGTTCGAATATAGATATCGATACTAGTGTGAAAACCAAGCAAATGAAGTATCATCTATAACTGAATACTGGAAAATTATTTTAAGTAGAAAAACAATATAAATCATAAAAATGATGTATAATATAAAATTGCAGCTCCAGTACCTATTATAAATGCATATAAAACTTACCCTCTCCTTGAAATTTAATATTTTTAACTTTTCACTTTATGTCGAAATAAAAACTCTATTAGTTCACATTACATTATAATTCCAGAAACAACTGCTATAATTTGTGTCCCAGAAACCTGCACCGCATACACCATGCATCATTTGCATTGGGAATTCCTAGTAAAGTTTCTCGCAAAAAAAAATGTTGAAGAGGAAACTGCCAGCACCGCAAAGCGTCAGAAAAGTTGAAACTTTGCATAATCCGCATTGCATTCGCACTTGAAGCCTTCACTCCTTAGGCGAAAATGCGATTGCACTGAAATTCTGTGTATTTTCGAACGATTTTATTTATGGCATTATTTGCACAAAGCAAATTCCATTATTTAACTATATTCATAAAATACTTCAGAAAAACACTTGCATTGCACCAAAAAATATTGAATTTAATAGAAAAATTCTAAAACCAACAGAAAACGTAAACCAAAAATTATATACACACAGAAACTATTCTCTAATCGGATATTGCAATCGTAAGCAATCATAAAAATTCAATACACACTCATATATACATACAGATATATACATATTCAATTTGTGAGGATTTATAAATTCATCCTTGCAATGAATATTGAATTCAATTCAATAATAAGTGCGATGCTGTTGCAATTCAGTGCGGCGCTTCTCTGTGAAAATGCAGGTGTGCAGGTGCAATGGCTGAGAAGGTTCAAAATGTATAGAAATAACTTTGTATGAAGTGCGAGTACTATATCACTTAAGTAAGGATTTAGAAATTCCAGATTTTATATTATCAACGAGCGGTTGTTGCATACCAAAAGCTATGCACTTCCTTTGGAAAGCAAATGATTATGATTCAGTTTAAAATTATTTCAGCATCGCAGGCAGATTTAAAGTAAACAAAGTTTTTCAATTTTACAGTTCAAGTAAAAAGTTGAATATGGCCAGATATTTGTTCTCGGTAAGTTTTCACCATTTAAAATTTCAATTTATGGATTGATTCATAACATTCATACATATAAGTCGCCATCTAAAACTTTTTTCATATTTAAACTCTTCAATATTTACTGTACTTTTAAAATATACTTATGGTATGTGTACGAGAAGTGTCGTTTTCATAGATGCATCATCAGTTGTTATAATAAAAGCTATAAATTTTTTATTAAAATATTGGAAAGTACGATGAAATATTTTTTAATTAAATCATTTACTTCCAATGTACCAAAATTAATGTTGTCATAAATACTCTTAAAAAACCAATTTAATGATAATAATAATAATTATAATTTAATGATAATAACATAAGAATCTTAGTTCTTTTATTTAGAAGTATGTTTCCGCACAAACGACATGCTAAGAGACCTTAGAATAGACCCGATCAAAAAATACATAAGGGACAGAGCCCTGAAGTTATATGCGAAAATTGAGAGGCTATCCTACTTACCACTATCTAATCTTAGAGTAATCACTCTCCGCGCGTGGACATACACAGATCTTAGATCAATCACTGAATAATCATGAAGCTTATAGTGAATACATAAATTAGTCAATGAGATGAGTGGGACCCTGTAGTATCCCCAGCTATCAAAGAGTAAAAGTGCCCAGTTGTGCAAATTCGAAAAAAGGATCAACATATATACTCCTTTTTCTATATGAAATAAGTTTTTTATCTTAACAAATTTTATTAAAATGAAATTTATTAGAAATATTTAGAAATTTATTAAATATTAATATGAATTTACAACAAAAAAGTTATCAAATATTATATTCATTTTACTAAACAAAAGTCGAATTTTTTACCCACATTTCATTTACCCTTCTACATACATCTCAGCGTATTAATAAGTATCTATACGTTTGAACCTGAAACTTAATTTCAACTATTTCTGTATCATCAATCTCAATTCAGGCTTAAATGTTAGTAGAATAAAAAATCAGCACAAAATCATATACCATATAGCATATACGACTGTCATTTGCTGAATTGTTTTATAATTAAAAAAGTTTGTTTCACATAAGCAATGACAAGCGAAAGTTGCTGTGAAGTTAGAATACAGAAAACTTTTACTTAAACCTTATCTGTCATGCTGCAATGAGACGAGCATTCTTCGACATTCTGACCTCAAAGAAAGATTGTTAAAGAAGCAGATATGTACGTATACATATAAATCGCAAATAATTTGTACCAAAAATCATATTATCAAATAGCACATATTAATTTGAACCCATGCATTCATATATCGAATGAGTTATATATAATATATATTGCAATATATCTTTTATACACAGAATTGTGAGTCAGTTACTTATTATTATTCTGTACTTGAAAACATTCTATTCTATTGATTTTTCTCAACATCAAGACAGACAGAAAGACAGAAGGTAATTTACAGAAATATATTTATCTTGTTATATTAATTAGCGATATACGCATAAAATTTATCATATAATACAATATTATTACATATTATACAATTATGTAGAAATTTCTTCTCTGATATGAATATTTTTCATATACTTTCCTAAATCAAATGTATTAATATGACTTATGCAGTCAGTAGTTCATCATGAAAGCAATGTAAAGCCAATTAACTTTACATCCGAAAACTCAGTCTACTGTTTTGTTATTTTCAAAGTCTCAATATAGTTTCTTTAGTTGTTGGAACTGTTGTAGGCAGTTATCAACCAGTTTTAGTGTTATTACCTGTGCTTGCAGATCTTTCAGCTCTGCTTGATTATATAGTAATATACATATGGTTATATTGTCTGTTTCCATGCTTATGGACTCTTTCGCCTATTCTTTGACAACGCACATTTTGTCCGATGCAATCATATTTTGAGCTGCCAAATGCATACCAAACGATACACCGAATAAAATAAAGATGTTATTTCCAGACAGATTAGTAATATTATTGTACTAGAAGTTTGAATATAACATGACATTGGAGAAATATTCTTGGTTTGCAGTACATTTAATGCATAAAGCATAGATATCCGTCTCCTTTTCCTTTCCCCAATTGTTATTGGGGAAAGGAAAACAGTTATTGTCTTAAAGCATTTAGTTTTTTGTAATTATAAAAATTGTAGATATTGTTTTTAACTAAAACTTTTTTAGTTTAATTGTTAAATTATGTTGAATTAAAAAACTATATTGATACTATCTTCATAATTGGAGGCCTCCAGATTTTTTTTTAAATCCATTCATTTTATTACAATCTGTCAGGTATGAATGACAATAAGTAATATAAATTAATATGAATCGTAATAATAGTTATTACAATTTAATAAGCACATAAACTACAGTTCTGTCAGTTATCTAACATGAAATCTGTAAGTCTTTATATAACAGTCATTAGATTAATTAATAATCTTAGTCAATGACGGAATTATATACATAGTAAAACTCTTATTAAATATTAAGAATAAATAAGTAAATATTATTAAGTAAATATTATTAGCACTGGATACAACTAGCATTGCTCGCTAAAATTTTGTGAGCATGGCAATATACATTTACTATAGTTTTCAATTATAGATTGAGATTGTTTTGTGCTATCTGAAATTTGTTATTCTGTTCATTTATTGTGGCCACAAGATGTACCATACTTTTATTATATTTTTAAAACAAACGTAATACTAAATTTTAATATTTAAACTTAATACAGATGTGTTTTCTAGAAAGAGCATATTATTAAGTTCTTCTACTTCAAGAAGTATTCGCCAATAACTGTTGAGAAGTCAGAGCAATATACTCTGGTGATGCGAAACATAAGGCTTTGACCTTTAACATTTGTGTACTAATTTCTTTGCAAACCAACTTCCCTACAATGACTGTCAGTATTTGGTAGAATATTATTACTATTTACTATATTGTGTGTAAATGTATATAAATTGCAACGGTTTCAATAAGTCAATCAAAAGTCAACCTCAAAGTAATGGCCTTTTCCATTACAATTTCCACATACTGCGTAGCACGAAAATGCTCGTGTATATCACACAAATTTCCATTTCGATTAAATTTTTAATGAATGAAACACATTTATGGTACATACTTCTAATTAAGTTATTAATAATTTTAGTCCATTTAATTATTATTTACTTTTGTTTTTAGAACGCCTGGTGGCATGCGTATAATAAGTATACCACTCCATTAACACATATTCCAACAAAAAAGGACAATTTAGTAGGAAAATTTGAACATAAGGGATATGTTTGTGTTTCTATTAAAACAGTTCCATAATTTTTTTACAAATTAAAACACATTTCAAATATTTTAGTAGATTCAATGGAGAATACTAGGAAAATTATAGTTTTTATGAACAGTTGACAGTTTTCCAGCTATTAATTAATCAATGTCATTCAGTAACATTGTGAAAAATTAAATTTTATTTATAAAATTTTTCTGTAGTAAACATTATAAATCAATTTCAGGATTCCGTAATACCACAGTATGTAACAGTATGTAATTTCATATGAGAAATATTCAATTTGCCAGTTTTTGAAGGAATTTTGTTTGACATTAAAAAAGGGGCTTGATAATGCATTGGTTTAACTCTTTAGACGAGATGACTTTGCTACGGTTTGTGGTGAAATTCTTATGGAACATAATATTTTTTAAAATTTTATATGAATTAAAATAATTCCTATAATTGCCACACATAATTTGTTTTAATTTGCTTCAGAAATTTTTATAAAGCAGCTGCAATAGTCTAAGGCTATCATAGCATATAACTAAAATTTAACATACTATTTTATCCGCAAGCCTGCATATAAATCCGTAAGAAGTGGCTTAAGCTTTGAAAAACTCCTTCCTTAACTCACATCTGTTACAGCCTATACCATTTATGGCATTTAAGATATAGCATCATTATCATTTAACGCTTAAAGTTGTGTTGTATTTAAAGAATCTAAACAAATAAATAATATTTGATATTATCTTAATTACAATTAATCAAAATGGCCAGCATGAAACCCTATTTAGATTGAAAACAATACTTCTACTTAATGCAATAATTCAATTCAGCATGAACGGGACATTACTGTTCATATACATTAAAAAATTAATTAAATAATATGATTTCAAATAATAAGGCTTTTTAGAAAACTTTTTGTTAATTGAATCTGACATCTGTTCATTTGCATTGCCCTTATCCATTGGCCTTCTGTGCCCTCCCCTAACACTGCTACTGTTTTGATGATATGATAAACTTAGTTTTTTATCTATTATGATCATATCTAAAGTATTTTCTATTGATAATAAATATTAACTTAAAAAACTTCTATGCCAATAGCATGATTTTTTAGGTAGCAACGGGCAGCACTTAAAGAAAAGTTAATAATAACCTAGAAAAAGATGACTACGACAGTACTTTTCAATGAAGGATTTCCTCCACTTCCAATTACAATGGAACAATCACAACAATCATAACCAATAATTAGAAATTCCCATTAATATCACTTGGATCAATTATAACAGAAAAAGTATTAAACGTAGATCTATATAGCATATAATAAACTCACCAGAAGTTTGAACTAATTAAAACAATTTGTTTTTATTTTTTGTCAAATATTAAAAGATTTCTTCACTTGTCGTCAGATGCATTTATTCTAACTTAAAAAGACAACGCCTTCACAAAATTCTAACTTTGTTAAAAATCAGGGCCTGTATAATACAATTTTAGATTAATATCGAATGCTACTCATGAAGGATCATTGGTACTCTTTGGTGAAAATCACCGCATATAACTTCGGCTTTCCTCCATATTTTTGTTTTATTTTTTGGATTCGAACATATATTTCCAAAAAATATATCAATCGGTTCAAATAAAAAGGGAAATGAATCTCAATGCTTTTGATACATTCAAAACTGAACAAACTTTACAAAAAACCGAATATATTCTTTAACTTTACCTGTTTTGTCGTCAATATATAATGATGAAACTTATATTTCGCACATCTATGCGAGGTTCCAACAATATAGATTTCATTCGCTTTTGGTGACGTTAAGCGAATGAAAACGTATCATAATCTCTTGTTTGCGTATTGAGACATAGAATAAATTTTATATATACCTATATCTATGAAAGTACAATTTATAGAATATATATAATACATATATAGAAGTACAATACATATGTATTGTAATATTTACAAACAAGTTATGTTGGTTCAATTTCACTTAAAAAACGAATGAAAATAATTTAATTTTGTAAAAACACCAGAGTTTGCAAAACCGCAGAGTTAACGAAACTTTAGACAAATTACAATAAAAATTATTAAGAGCAACAAACGCTGCATGTTAACTTTTATTTAATTCGTTTAAAATTGCTCGGCACCTAAAATCGACCGGAAACAGAGCCACCATTTTCAGAATGAAATCACGCTTAGCTGGCGCTCACTTACACAGAGGAACTTGGCATAAATTATAAATTATGACCGCCCATGATTTGCTCAAGTACAAGCAAAATTAATAGCGGCGGAAATGAATGTTTTGGTAGGATGAGCTTTATCCTAGTACTCGTACTTGCGTATTGTGAAAGCCTTTGAAGACACAAAATATGAAAACAGACGAAAAAAATTACAACGATTTTTGAACTACTTCCAGCTTGCCAAGGAAACTGGCAGCTATTATTAAATTACTGTAAATGCTCTCGGTTTAATGAATAGGTGCTATGTACTTCTGTTCTATTTATGATTGTAAGCGAACACCATCGAGAGCAAGGAACTAATTAACTTCAATTAGGACCTTATAAACTGCATTTGTAATGACTGAAATATGAAAATATTAATAAATTTATTATTTTTACTATAGTCCAGATATTTTGCAACTTAACTTGATAAAATATTTTCTATACTGATCTATACTGGATTTTTTACTTCATTCTATTATTAACTTTGGATTTCTCAGGCAAAAATCACATTTATTAATTACAAATGATTTACTAAAGAGGTTTCTTTTGAACAGTAGTGAACTACAACAACAAAAATTCATTTTACATTATTTTAATTAATTGAATTATTGGCTGACCATACAGCTGTTTCGAGTATTGCCAAATATCCATCATCAGTGGTCTTGAGATTAATTCTTGTATTTAATTATTCGTAAATAATTATTTTTTAAGACTGCAAGTACCAGGAATCGAACTCGGGTCCTGTCAAATGTGAAGCTCAGAATCAGAGCACCTTAACCAACTGATCCAAAGTCGTACTTGACTTCTTATGTTCGCATATTTTTCTGGAGTTTTGTTACTTTTGCTATGAATGATTTAATGATTTAATAAAAAATAAAGAAATGTTTTTATTAGTTGCTCCTGATGATTAGTTTAATATTGTTGTTGTTAACTCAATTATTGGTACTGAATTCTAATCATACTTCGAAAACTACTCATTATTTATTTAAATTATTGGGGAAATAAAGAATCAGCATCAAATAAGTCACTTAAACTAAATAAAGTGGTTTTAAGTAAAGTTTACCCGGTTTTTTTCACTTGGCTTAAGTATTATTTTAATCCTATAGATTATCGTAAATGTGCCAATGTCCAGCACTGGCAAGTAGGAGGATGACTCTCTTAGAACACCATTGGGTTGGTGATGACTTGGCAGGCAACCTCAAGCTAAATGAACTGCTTCCATTAACAAGAGATGTAGTTATGCGAACGGAAGCTACTCCAGCTTTAACTCAATAACGACATCCGAGAATAGAAGAACGAAAAAGGACCCAAGTAGTTTCGTGGTCTACTTTGGCTAAACCTTCACTTCAGTGGGGCCACTTATTGGACAGTGCGCTGTCCCAACGTCCCGCCATAAGTAAGTAACCGAAGGCGTTACTTGAACTCGTGAATACCCTTATTAAATAATAAATAACGAGTTGAATAGCAATACATAATTAAAAATTTTTTTTTTAAAACTAACCTGCATATAATTCTATATTTACATGTTTCGTAAGAATTTCTACTATTATTCAAATCGCTTTTTTTGTTCTACGAATTAGATTTAGTAGATTAATTATGAAGTTACCAAGTAACATTGAACTTAACCATATTACCGCATTAAAAATATCTGACGATCAATGTTCTTCAGGAACAGAGTAGAAGTATTAGAAGATCTGCAAATAGTGTGCTAAATCTTGAGTGATATTATTGAGAGCTCAGAATATCAAGTTTAGAATCTGTCTATATGTTACTGTTTTACTAATTTATATGATTTTTGAATAGCCTTTGTTGTCCTTTAATTTTTTCTTGTTACTGTGTCAAAGATGGGGTTTGTCAAACAAAATAGCAAAATATCGGGATATCGGATAGTACTTACTTTTAAAATACTAAATAAGAGAGAGGATTAAAGCTTCATAGAGAGCTTCATATAATAGAGGATTTAATAGTACCTATGTTATTAGTAGATAATATAAATATCTGACCCATTAATATAATTACTTGAAGTTACATCTTACTTGGTAGATGGTATCCGCATCTGCGTACTCCACTTATTTATGGTTAGTGTGAGAATATGCTAGTTTTAATTCAAGTTCAAACGAAGACGTAGATGGCTCCAGTTTTACTTCCCCAATTTGTAACAGTAGAATAATTGCAGTGAGTCTAATTCAAAATTCTAAAGTGACAGATAGTTAAATCTGCAGATTATAATGCGGGTGAAGATGACTAAAATTTCAATGAAAATAATATAAAAATTATTAAGACATTTCACTCAAAATGCTTGTAGACTTTCAGTTTAATACCATTTAATACCATCATATGTAGCATAGAAACAGAAAGTTTTAAGCACATTCAACAGGCAACATAACCCGTATGTACTCGGAAGTGTGAGACCCGATCAATAGTCAAGATCGAACATGCCTCGTTTTTCGCAAAAGTCAGATTATAAGTTTGTTAAATTAGAATATCAGTAAGGTCTTAAACTCATTTGTATGAGCAGCTGCGTGTTTAGATATAAAATGTAAAGAAATTAATAACACACCCTAATTGGATGATTGGTTGGGTAGGGAAAGCGTGGACAATTTTGAATATTTTTAGTAAATATGCGATTGAGATATATTATAATATGAATGATGTTTAATAGTATTTATATTTGTGATACTTTGCACAATATACTATGGTAATAGACCATTGTGTACAATTATATCAGTTACAACTGATAAAACTGTGCATTTTATCAGTTGTGCAATGATATTGGGCGACTAATATATTGGGCGGTTAATATTATTATTTTAATGATATGTTATTTCATTTTAATATTTTGGACTTTAAACTGTATTAATTGTATGTATATTAATAATTGTAATTTTCTTTTGAAAAATTGTCGATTTAATCAGTTTTGCCAACTTTTGGAGGCGATGATAATTTTTATTTTTTTTACAGTTTTCTACTCTATACTAGAGGCAACTTTTGCGCACTATAGCGTTTCGAAAAAAAAAATTTATTTTTTGAATCGCCCTAATATGTAATCTTAAATCGGTTTACTCTATCCATTTCATTTGGAATTGAAGTCAGTGAACGTCTTCACTATTTTTAAAGGTATTTATTTGAAATTAGGGGCGTGATGGATGTTATTACTATTACAAAATCTATATCAAAAATTTGGATATTGCTGCTATATCAAAAAGTGTTTGATTATTGAAATGTTTTCATAAAATTTATTATTTCAACATATCAACTTGTATTACAAATTAATAATAAAAATTGAGTCATTCGGTATACTATATGATTAAATATCTCTACCATATAATTAATATGACATGAATAAGATTTTGTATGAAAAAAATCTTATGTCTCCTAATTGCTACCTATGTAATTTTAGAATTAATACTGAATTTGTTCTATAAATTAATTTATGTTCCCATCTATATTGTTCCTAGAAAAAAGGTCAAACGGTATTGATTTATTTATAGTTAACATACTATATAGCATAAGGCTAACATATGGTTGTTATTTCACTATGAATTGATTTAGCTATTGAACATCTAAAATTAAAACTTAATTATAATAATTAACTTATTTAAAATTAAATATCAAAAATATTAAAAGTGAACTTTTACAAGCATATTTTATTTTGCTTATGTTATATCGACCACATATAAAATGTGCATTTTATCTGCACATATTAATACCAACTGACATTATTTTTATTTTATGTTTAGTACACTTGATCAATTTTCTATAAATTATTTTCATTTGCCTCGGGAGTTCACTGAAAATAGTTTTTATCAGTGTTTTTGAAAAGGTTAGTGATGTGAAGGTATCAAAGATTCAACTGTACATACAACATAGTATATTCTTACTAAAACTGATTAAGTTTTGTTAGTTCTAAAATTTTAAATCTCTTAAAAGAAAGAATAATAGTAAAGTCTGCAACATATAATGCCTCTACAAAAGAATAGTTTTGAATTTTAACAATGTAAACTATAAATATAATAATTTATAAGAAATAATTCCAAGACCACTAATGATGGGTATTTGGCAATATTCGAAACAGCTATTTGGTTAGCCAAAAACATAATTAATTAAAATAAAATAAAAAGGATTTTTGTTGTTGTAGTTCACTACTTTTTGAAACCTCTCTATCAAATATATTAGCTTCTATTGATTTAAATACTCACTTCTGTCATAACTGGCGTTAAATTACAACTTATATAAAAAGTATCTTTCAATTAAAAATATATTCATGTTTTTCTTTTTCCCTTAAGTTTATCTCAAGTTCATCTTAACGAAACAAAATTTTTAGAAATATTAATTTTGCCTGCAGATTTGAACGAAATTACTTGAAAGGTTAAAATAGACATAAAACCAAATGGCAGAAAATATTTATCTGCTATCAAATTCTTGTTATTGAGTTTGGTTGACGTTGCCGGATTCTCAACAAACCTTATCTAAAAAATTAAATGCATTCCAATTAAATGCATTTGTCTGCATTGCAAGGTATCTCATCCTTTGCCAAAAGATACCGACTTAACGGCACTTATTCGGCGTTTGAAAAATGGTTACCAATACTTTTATCTCTTCAGTCTCTTCTTTCACTTGCCTGCATGCATTGCATTGCACTGCAATGATTAATGAGCAAGCGAATAGTTGCTTACAAACTAGTACCGCATCCTGTCAGCTGCGAGTGCTTTGCAAAAAGCGGACTTGCACTTCATAAAGGTTAAAGTTAAAGTCAAAAATAACAAATCTGAATGTTGACCTTTTGTCAAGAGGGTGTTGAATTTTTTATACTCGTATATTTATACTCGTATACCAAGCAAACGGTATATGTTATATGTGAGCAGAACTTTAATAAAAATTAAAGGGAAATAACAGTTATTTTAATTCATACGAAACCAAGGAATATTTTGTGTGGTTGTGTGTGGTTGACATTTAAACGGTCTAAGCGAATCTATCAAGTCGAATGGAAAAATGTTGGAATGGAAACTGTCACTAACGAGGAAGTGGTGGAAATGGAAATAAATGTATTATAAAATTATCAGTATTTTATTTATATGGAAGCAATTTTTAAAAAACTCGCTGCTATTTTTCAGTAAGAAATTTCATTAAAGCTCCCACATATGATATACAATTTATGTTCCATTTTTAATAATTTCAAGTTTACGTTTTCCACTTATCTCCCTTAAGGATGGCAATTAACAAGTTAACGCTTCATTAAAATATAAACATTAATTTTGTGTATTTTCGCAATGTAATTATGGGGCTCCTTCATAATGAAATATTGGCAACACTTGCGTGTCTTCGCCGACTTCAGCGGTTTTTTGCTTTCTTTTTTTTATTTTGTGGAAAACGCGAGTTTACGTAAAAATTTCCATTTGTTGTGTCTGCTAGGACTGCCATTAATTTTATCGACGTCGTCACAAGCAAAAAGACAATTCTCATTACTAACAGACAATATCAATACCGAAGTAATACATTTACAGAAATATATATACACACATATACCTATACCGCATATATACCGCATATAAAGAGCATTACGTTTTTGGACTCCCACCTGCTTTTAACATTAAAGGTGACGCATGTCACAGGCATTTACGAAATTTAATCCACAAAATCATCATGAATATAAAAAACTTCAGAAAATTTTTTGTTGTTTACAAATTTTACAGGTTTTACGGATTCAATGAAGAAAGAAATAATTTATTGAATATGGACAATGCCTCCGGTTAATGACGTATGTATGGCATACTTTTAATTATGGCAACTCATATAAAATGTGTTTAAATTTAGGTTTTATTGAATTTCATATGAATATAGTTTAATTTTCTTTTAATTTTTAATAAGAATAACTAAATAGTTTTAGTAAAAATTAACTTTTAAAAAATGCAACTGGCATTGCGCTCCAGAGAACACGCAATGCCAATACAAATAATTTCCTTTACAAAATGGGCTTTCAATTTTTACTAATTGTCTACAACCAAACCATAGAGTACCGTATATACACCGAGTATACACGAGTATCTATGGACTGTATGAGGACATATGCACGCAATTTGCTTACATGAGCTTTACTTTACTTTGATTAATATCCACGCTTTACCACATAACACGAACCGTTTCTAAGGCCAGGATATTGTGTTAATATTTGCTATACGAATATTATAAATTAGTTCAACAAATAATAACCTTTTCAAGGACGAAGTGGAACTGTTAACTGACCAGCCAGCAAAGTGTAGTACCAAGGACATGGATATGAATACATGTGCTGGTTCGCATTTCCTAGTTAGACTGGCATACAGTCACTCTCCGTTGCCGTTTTATGTATTCATATTTATTTAAGAGTATCATATGACTGCAGTTGTTAAGTGATTAAATTAGAAAGGATGGAATTAGTTGGAGCGAAAGTATCGCATAATGTCACGTCATAGATAATTTATTTTTATATGTAAGCAATTCGATATCAGATGAGTATCTTCGCTTGTATGTCAAATATTGACACACATAATTATTTTAAGAGACATTTATATAAAAATCAATAAAATTCAATTTAATAATAACATTAAAGTCGCTTTAAGGGAAGAAAATTTATATAAATATTATGGGTATATTTCCTATTTTCTGTGGTAGTGTATAATATATTTTTCAAGACAAATGGTTGGAGAAAAAATAATCGAAAATTGAATACATTTTTGTTTAATATCAAAAATTATTTCATTATTTTAATATCAGCAGTCAATGCAAATCATGTGACTTATCACATTTTCGAAACTTTGCTGGAGAAGAATAACAAGACTCATTGAAGCAATACCTATTAATGTTTTATTTCGAAAATTGTTAAATAATTTATACTATAAGTGTCTAAATATAAATATTTGTTTATAGTATTTCCCATTTTTGAACGATTCAGTTTTTCGTAATTTTTCAATTATTTTTTTCGACCTCCTTGCGTCATTTTTCGACTATAAACACTATTCATTCATTTCAGATGTCGAGTTTCAAAACTCCATATTTTTTAGTCAAATTACTAAAATTTGTCCTCCGATTCTGAAATTCAAGTAAAATTTATGAAGGAGTATTTGCTTACAAATGTCACAAGTTTGGTACTCATTATATACCCTATAAATGCTGGTATAGGGATGGTGATCCCAGTCCGGAATTTCCGGTCATTTTTTGTGTCCCAAAAACCCGAGATTATGTTATTTTCATAGATTTACATGCATTTCTATGATGGTTACCGTAATTATAGCAATTCAAAAGTTAAACAATATGACGCCATGTTTCGAAATTTTTCTACTTTAAAAAGTTTTGAAGAAATCAGTTTCAAACGAAAAATCTATTTTTTGTGAACGATAACATAAAGCAATAACACGGCTTCAATGTTAAAACCCAAATACATACCATACTATATATATAAATAAAAGTTATTAAAATTTTTGAACGTAAATATTTTGTTTCAGTAACTTTCTATTAGAAATTAAATTCCTTGTTTTACCACAACAACTGTTAATGAAGCACTACGCTATTCAAAATTTCAAAATTGTAGCTGCTAGAAGCAAACTGTGCGAATAAAATATTTTTTTAATATTCTGCTGATAATAGACCAAAATCCTCACAGCAGCTACCTGCATGAGAGGTTCTTCCGTGTAAAGTACCCTCTCTTCTGTTCGAAGAATAGAAGCCGTACACAAATAGAAGGAAGTGACTCTGTAGAAACCCCCAACTAAGAAAGAGTAAATGTACCTAACTCGGACAGAAGAGAGGGTTACACTAACTCGGAAAAACCTCAACATAAGACTAGAAAAATGCTTATGAATACGAACGCGATGTGGTTAAAATATTATTTTTTTTTTATTTTTTTTTTTTTTGTTATTCATTGCACACATATTTTCATCTGCTTTTCACAGATTTGCATGCAATAGATTGGAAAACACTTACCGCTACGTTTCTGTACCGTGTTTGCCATGTGTCCGTATAAACGGCTTAAGTCAATCGCGGTAACATCGCCAATGCATGTTTGCAGCATCAGAACGGTGGCAAACGGCCATATGAGACGCCACATTGTCAACGACATTATGACGATTGCGTTGAGAACGCTTCCTGAACCGCCTCTTCTGTTAGACCGTTGATATCGTATCTGATATGTTCTCTACGTTTTGCAGTTCGCTTGACAATAGAACAAAGTACAAATTCTGCTATAAACGTTTTAACTTTAAATAACTTTAAAAGCACAAAAAACGGAAAAAATATGGCAAAAAATAAAAGTTTTTATTACACTTTTCACACGCACTTTTATCACTTATTTATGTCTGTTTTGTAATATCTTTCTTGAATGTTTTTTGTTTGTTCTATTTGTGTTTTTGGTCCGTCGTACTATTTTTACCGCGACTTTAACGACTTCCGTGCTAACTGAACTAAATTAAACGCTGGCAAAATATTTAAGTTTGGTCGCTTGTAAAATTTTGTTGGGTGGTCTCGCTCCTTCCATCCACTAGGATGACATGCACCACTTTGCCCACTAGGCGGGTGGTAAATATACTTAAGAGTGGCGATGACGGGCGTGATGACAACGATGGGTGCAAAAAGTTCTCAAAGTCAAAAGGAATAAATTTGTGAATAAAATTAAAGTTTTTATTCCGTTTCCGCTTCCGTTTCGGGGATTACTTTCTTCTAAATATTTTGCTTGTTAATTCTCTACTTAAGCGTTAAAAACTTCTTTCTTTCTTCTAATGGAGTTATTTGCACTAAATTTGCTACAAGACGTGTAATTGATATTTTGTATCTTTTTTCGTTTTGTTTCTGCTACTACTTAATTATACATAAGTAAGAATCAAAATCAAAAGAATTGTTAGACAAATAATATGCAGCTGTTTAGACTTTTTACATTTTTCTACACTGAAAAGACAAGAAAAATTATAAGTTATTAATTTTATACATTTGCAGGCGATAATCATTGACATTGTTCAATAAAAATTTCATAAATAAATACATTTTAAGGATTTTAATGAATAAAAGTGTGGCAAAATTATTTCATTACACAACCAATGCAATCAGTATACTATATATAAATACCATAAACAAATAATAACAAACTGTCATTAGTCGAATAGGTTCAAGCGAATCTCCATATATGTTAGCCCACACACATAGTTATGAGCTTATTAAAAACCATATTTTTTCTTTTTGTATACCTCACGGCTATCTGCTGTTTTCTCTGTTAAACCTTTCATTAAAAATTTGAAAAAAATCCTCATCATCATTCACCAATGTGTATTAGCCAGAAATTGGAATTCAGAAATCTCTTTATGATTTATTTGGCTACTTGTGGAATTTACCAGCAAATTCGAACAATATAAAAATGTATTGTAGAGACATCATTATATATAATATAAATGAAATACAATTAGCAAAAAACTTTTATTAATTGAACTTCCTCATTTCACTTATGCAAGCAGAAGTGCTCAACTTAGTTGAAATATATATTAATGATGTTCGTTTAGTTTCTTTTCGGATCTACAAAACATTTCCCTTTCGTTCGGTTTTTTTCCAGCAACACTGTTCGCCACTTATTCTCTATTTTAATTTTTTAACAGGCGTAGGTTGATTTGGATCTGTTGAGTTCATATTTGCAATCCGTTTTTATCCTGGACATCTGAATCTTTGACAACAACGGGCAACAAAATTAAGGTTTAAGAAAGATAAAAATAATTTTTTTTTCATTCGATACAAGTTTATTAATAGATAGACATTTTTGCGTTAGATATTCTTTCTTAAATCCCTTTCCTGTCTTGTCAAAAAGAGGGTTTAAATATTTCCTACAACGATTTTTTTACAGATTAATTTATGATAAATCGCTTTTTGATAGGAAAGGAAGAAGAGGATGTCTTAGAGGATATTTGGGGAAAATATGTCTAAGGCAAAATCTATTTATCTATTTATTCGTAGCATGTTACTATAACCTAAATCTACTTATTCGTAATATTATATTAACTCTTTAAAACTTGATTGTTTCAACTTTTATACGTTGTTGCCAGTGACTCAAATGTCTATAAGAAATACGGATTGTAAATTTAAGCTAAGCAAACCCAAATAGATATATTAGCCAGTGAAACTAGTGAGAAATTAAAAAAGATGAAAAAATACTGTTTTTATAATTTAATAATTATTTAACAAATTGTAATTTATTGTTTAGAGCTTTTAATTTTAAAGATGTTTTACATTTACGTAGCAATACTAACAAAACCTTCGATTGAAAAGTTCTGATCTATATTTTTTGGTGCAGTTAGCTTAAAGAAATCACGCAGTTGTGCTAAGGTAGCTTTGACTGTGATCAACGTAAGCGCGACTTTCATTACACTATTCTCAGTTCTGATTATACTGCTTAGGTTTCAATTGGTTCCGTCTGAATGTTATAGAGCTTTTACAATTAGAAATTCGTTTTAATGAAAAGCAGTAAAATAAATATTTAATTGTACCTTTCTCTTTTCAATAACTTATATCATTCAGAGACTAATAAATCCTTCTTTTCGCTTTCCTTTTGTCTACACTACATTTATGTTATTCTTTATTATAAAGTTTAGAAACATATTTTCAAATCAAACTTCGAACAAAAACTGGAAAAGTCCCATTAAAATGCGATATTACCTCTCTACGTCGATTTTATATATGTTAAAGCCATTTTTACTCATCAACCTTTTTTAAATGAAATGTAAAAACTGAATGAAATACTAAACCATTTTAATATTTAGGAATATGTAAATATAATTCGGAATTTAAAACATTTTAGTACAAATAGAAAGTGTTATTTATTGAACTTCAGAAACTTTTAGGAAGTTGAAAATTGATTAAATTTTATGAACTTTTATGTGTTGAAAAAAATTTGCCAATTACAGATAATGTAACCGCAGTACTGTTATGTTTACTTAAAAAGTTTGCTAAAAGTATAAATAATATTAGTCATTTTTAATGAACGTATCTCAAACTTTTTGTATGCCAACAAATTCAATATAAGATATAAAAGTTGCCAAAACAGATAGTTTATCTTCGGTTCATTAAAACGTATTTAATACATTAAAGTAGATACTCGAAGTAACGTTCTTTCTATTTAAATTATAATAACATTTATATTTATATTGAAACTGGAGTAAAAAGTATTTTATTATTAAAAATCCTAAACAGCACTTACAAAAGTAATTAAATCATGCCTTGCATATGTCAGATTGCATACCGAAACCACCCCACTCCTCTCACCCAAGCATTTCATGCTTAAGATAGCTCCTATTTGTGTAGTAAAATAAACACTAGCCGGAGTATAGCTAACAGCGCCAAAAACAAAGACAACACGTAATAAAGACAAACATAAGAATAAATAATAAACAGCACTAAAAAAGGAAAAACAGGGTTTTGAAAAGAAAAGAAAAGGTTTTCCTTAGTATCTTAGAATTTTTAATATTACATAGACATAACAAATAAAGTACTTTTCATTTGTTGTCTGCAGAGAACACTAATTTATATAATGTTGTTTTGTATATCCTTAACTAAAACAACTATTTACGACTATTTAAGTCATTTTAATTAATTGATAGTAATTAATTGGAAGAAATCCATACTTTGGACCACACATTATTGTATTGTATTTGGACTGATTATCTATAACTATTTATAATTATCTAACATTATTCAGTCTTATCTGCTAAAAATATGGTACATTCCATATCTTCAAAATTCTTCTATTAATCCGCACTTCACACTTCAGACACTTGTTCACACTTCTTAAAGTTTCTTTATATATAAGTAATAATATTTAAGTATTCGGAATATCGAGATATTATATATTTGATGTGTAAGTATTTGTAGTTGAAATTGGAACTATACGCTTGACATCAATGACTGCAGATTTGACAAATTTAATTAACAAAATTAAAATATATAAAGCAAAAAAAAATTTGTATTTCAAAATATGGTCAAATATTCATTCCAAATCTTCTGTATTGTACAGGCGACGTGGATTATGAAAACAGTCAATCAAAATATATCTTCTAACCAAAAACACAATTTAGGTCCCATTCACACAACTCATAGTAATGAAAAATGTAAATTTTAAGTGAATTCTTTGGCTATGAACTGTACTCGTTACCAAAGTAGATAACTCTGTCATTATGATAATAACTTTTATAAATATTAAAGAGATATAGTCATTCAAAGTAAACCTTACTTACAAACAGTTTGGAGACAATTATAAGCAGATATATTGAGTAACAACCAATAATAACGACCAAAATTTTTTTCCAATCGCAAAGAAGTGAAGTCCAATTTTCTTAGTGAAAAAATTTGCTCAGTACTGATCAGTACTTTTCATTAAAGAATACTTCAGTCGTTATAAATGTACATTATTGTACAGTCTACCTTACTTATGAGATTTGACATTAACTTAAGAGCTCTGTCTGAAGAATAACGAATTTCATGAAATTAATATATTTTACTTATTTTAAATATTTTGTGTAGTAAGCTAAGTAAAATAATAAAACTATTTTATCTTCTGTATATCATATAATCTCTTTTGTTTTAAGTTCTACATAGTTTTCTCTAAATTCAAACTTGAATAATACTCTAATACTCGAGTTATTTTACTAAAAAATTACAGACACTTCCACATAAATATTCATTCGCAGAGATACACTTCACCACCCGCCACTTTCCCTTTCATATGCAAACAGCAAGCACTCAGTCAAAAAACTTTCATTCATGCCATCGTTTATATGGCACTTCATTCAGTTTTTCAGGCGCTCATTTGCTGAACTATTTGTCTACTTTGGAACTCACATCCCTTGGGACCGTTAATGGCTCTACTGTTTTACCAAACTACCACATCCTTCACACACTCATATTAACTCATATAAATTGTTCCAAGGAAGGCAATTTAACTTCATACTTTCAGCTTCTTTAATTATTTTGATGTAATCTACACATTCCTGACACTGGATGATGGCAGTCCTAGCAAAGTACGTCGAAAATGTAAGTTCATGAATTTAACATTTCAAAATACACAATGGAAATTAATTTTTCATTAATTAATTTCGAAAAAAATAAATTCTGTGCAAATACGCACTATGAACGAATAAGTATTTGCTGACTTAATTTTGATTGGTTAAAATGGTAAATTTAGTTAACGTAAAAGTGCAATGCTGTATTTTATATTGAAAATTATTGTTATTGCTGAATATCTTAAATTATGAACACCTTAAAAAAAGGACAAGCAGTCCTTTTATCACTTCTATTTGCTTTACAAGAGAGCAAAGGATACGAAATAGGTCAGTCTGAAAAGTTGTAAGTAAGTGTTCAAGGATTTAGTTGGTGTGTTCGTTTAAAATACTATTATATGCACCATTTTTCTTAATGATAAAGGTATAGCACTTTAATCCAAAGAGTCTAATCTAAAGAGTTTATATGAATATTTTTTTTTTAAAGGACATAATAAAACGCCCACGAATGTTTACTTTAAAATATACAAACTTTGTTAAATGAAATGTAAGTTTTCCTATTTTTAGTTTTCGATTACCTATAAGTATAAAAGTATACACATTGTGTATGTGGGTTATTGTCGTTAGGAATTCATTAAGAACACTGTAGCCAAATTCACATTAACATTTTGTACTGTAAAGTTTTACTTTAAGACACTAAACTGAAAGGCTTTGCCTCAGGAGACTACAAGGGATGTTGAAAGTTCAAATCGCAACGATAAATATCCAACATATTAAACATAAATTGCAGGACAATAAAGCTAAACTTTCATGGACTTATCAAACAAAAATCGTTGATTTCTATTTAAAGCATTTTATGATGAAAAAAAATAAAAAAGTGGACACCTTCCCGTCAATAATTTTATTATTTACGACTTGACAACACAAAATAATTGAAGAACGCATCTGAAACAAAGTATATGATTCTCTTCAATATTTTTCTAATCAAATCAAAACCTTAATATGCCAGTGCATCAGACGTTGTGAAATATCAAGGACGAAATTTGTAATAAATTTATGATAAAATTACTCTACACGCTAAAGAAAAGAAAAGATACGCCCATTAAATCAAATTGAAATTTAAATAAAATGGAAATTCGAGTCAAGCCAACACAAACCGAAAATGCGTCGTTGAGTTTCTTACTCCGAAAGAAGGTAGGAAGGTGCTGAAGGATGGGCCGCAGAACGTTGCAGAAACACATTATTTGCAATACACCTAAACAGTGAAACCAGTGAAATATTCCTCAAAAAATAAAATAAAAACCATTAAATTACGAATACAAAAACAAAACGAAATGAAAATAAACACAGAGGTATTAGCATATTTTTGGGCTGACACAATAATGAATAGAATAGAATGTTGAACGCCGCAAATCTGGCAACATTTACTTGTAGAAGGTTTTATTAAAAATAATATTATTTATTTCAGTTTTGCCTTAGTGCATATTATATGGATGGCTTGAGTTGACATGTAGATTTTTATTGGTAGACTAAATCTTTGACAAACTAAAAAACAATTTTAGAAACCAATCTAATATTTTTCAAAAAATCCCATTCATCTTTAATATCTTCGATACTTACTAATAATCACAAAATAATCCCAAAATTAAACGTAATATAAGAAATGTATTCGTATAAACCAAAAGTTACGATATTTGAGTTTTATTTTACTAAAGAAATATTGAAATATTATACTTAAAAGTACTTTAATTGAAAATTAGCATTTTCGACAAAAGATAATTTGTTTTAGCGATATAAAATCATAAAATTTGAAATTTACTTAAATGAGTATTGCACGACTACATTTCATTAATAAAGTAATACCTCCTTGATGTCGTTTTGCGTTTCATTGTCATTAAAATCTTTCAATAAGTGCAAATAATGTTTAAGACCGATTTTCCTTACTTCTAATAATGTTCAATGTAAATCCTAAAGAAACTCCATTTTATACATTTAAGGCAGTGAACACACTTTGGATGTTTTCAACCCTAAATCACCTAAATTAATCCGCTGATAGCAAATACGTTATAGACTATGAATTTGGCATGATCTTTACTGTTGGATCATGATTCATTCACTCAAAAACTTGTCCATATTCTGTTTCCATCAGTTGCAAATATATGTAACAGTAGTATAACGGACAACTTTTTTTACAGATAACTGTTGTATTATACAAAATAGAAATAGAGTCATCATATGGAGAATCTCCTACATTCTTAATTCTCAATCGACCGATACTATATTAAATATATTATTATATATAAATAATATTAATAATATGTAGTAAATCCTTCGATTGAGAATTAAGAATGTAGGAGATTATATATATATATATAATATAACATATAATTTAATATAAGTGTGGTTTAAAAGATGAAATTATGTTTTATAATGTAATAAGTTAAAGATGTATAATATATTGTTTATGTGTTATAAAAAAAAAACTAAGGATATTATAATATTATTATTTATTATAATAAATCGCGTTAATAATACATTTACACCAGAATTTAAAAACAGTTGAATGAAAGTGAAACAAAATCAGTCTTTTGAACATCATCTCGCACTTCTTTTCTTTTACTAATCTTTTAACCCAACTTCTTAGTCAAAACTGAAAGCAAAAAATAGCTTTGTTTTTATTCTAAAAGTAACGCAATCCACGAAATGAAGCTGCTACCAACGCCTATAAGCGTACTTCGCTTACCTTTATTCCCGAATTTCAACGGAGATGTGCTAAGTATGAGTAATGAATGCAAAATTCGCTTCATCGAATATTATCACAACGAATAAGATACGCTTAAGCACTGCTAAATGTTGGTTTTTAGTGTAAACAAGACAATTTATTTTCCTTTGTTTGAGCATTGAAAAAGATTTGTGAAGGCAGAACACAGATACAATACAACGGAACAGACACTGGGACTCGCATATATACATAGTATTAAATTCACCCATAAGGAGCAATGCCTTGGAGGTTAAATAAATAAATACAAAGCTACAAAAATAAGGATGTTTTTAAAGTAATTCAAAGAAAACGCAGAGAAAAATGAATTTTTTATGATATTTTCTGTTGCATGCTGAGTAATGGGAAATTCTTGAATTCATTTAGTTTTTTTCAAATTTCACACAAGTTACATTCTCTCATGACTGTTGCTTCACATTGCTTCCTTCATTTGGTCCTTTTTATTTGAATTTATTTTTATTCAAAGCAACATGCAAAAATCCAACACAATTTAAGGACAACCGAACATTCGCTGACACACTAAATTACACAATTTTTGTGTAAGCCAATTAAAGTTGTAGTTCACTATTTTGCCACACTTTTTTCTTCAATAAAAAAAAAACCAAACAAATTCACAGTAAATTTGAAACAGTTTTATACGTTTGAGTACGAGCCAACAACTCGCCAATTGTACAACTCCTCTTGAGTGTAAGTTTAAAACTCGACTGAATTGTCCCGAGCTTTTGCACTGCTTAATATAGCCGAATTATAAAACGAAAAATTTGTCCTCGACTGTCGTTCAACTATTCGGCTTTCTGAGAGCAACGAAATGTAGTCCACTCAGCATTTTATCTCTTATTTGCTTCCTTTCTTCTTTCCCAACTCTATATGGCGTAAACATCGCCTGGCTTGTTGCACAGGTACGCGTACATGCAACAGAATACAGGGCTGGCTTTTCTCTTTTTTTCTCCCTTCATCGTGAAAACACCCTCTCCACTTGAACTTACTCCTACACAGTTAAGAACGTACATACAGACATATATGCTGTTGCACTTCGTATGGCTTTGACTTAATTGCACAAATTGCAGAGCTACTTGTCACGCAAATTTATTTTTAATAATACAGTACACTGAGAAATAACTCATTTATTATACTACTTTGTGTAGTGGAAAATAATTAAATGAAGCGATAATGACATCGATATGATGGTTAAATACCTAAGCAAAGTACCATTCAATACAGTATGCCTCATTGAAGTCAGTTTGCTGCGAAATATTTCTATTAAAGGTCAAGTGATATATGTTAAGTTTCAGTAATGTCGATTAATAGCTTAGTATATGGCACATGTACTTCATTTGATACCCTTAAGTGCCTTATGTTTTCATGAAGATAAGAAGTGATTAATAATAGTATAGATTAATTATAACATTTATTAAAATCATACTACAACAAAAACTTCCTACGCAATATAATTCCTACTTGTAATCTCATTTATTCGAGTATCTATTTAAAGGATATTTCTAAGCGAATCAGAGTACATCAGAGAACCTTTTAAATAACTCACTTACCCAATTGGCTAAATAAAAACTTACTGTGTCGTTTTTGATCATATTCACTAGCCTTATCCCGATCCCGAGTTAACCCGATCAGCTACTTGCCACCGTCACTTTATAGTACCAATTGCACACTAAAGATACAAAGGTCCATTGTCGTTGTTTTTTCCAGCGGAGTATAGGTAGCATAAAACACTTATCTTATAAACTTGCTTACATGCATTCGAACAATATGGCTAAGCCAGCAAATTAGCTGAATTTTGATACACTTAAATATGTCAATACCGCGGTATAGCTCATACAAGCCATTATTTCATAGATCTTCCGAAGAATTTTTTCTGTCGAAATGATTTAATACCTTCTTATCACTGTTAGTGATTATTCAAGCCTTTTGTTAACGATATATGGAGAAAATTTTATTTTTTGACAGAAAACAACTTGGTCCCACTAGGCTGTTAGTTGCTACTGAAAAGCTATAAGAATAATATTGTAAAGCATCAAATTTTTATACACAAATTTTGAAGATCTATTGAAAAGAATGACATCGAAATCATATTTTTGATGAGGCTGATGAGTTTAAGTTCAGATATTAATACATCAACTAACGAAAACAAAACCAAAAATTATCGAGCTAACTAACAGGACTACATACGAGTATTGTAGAGATTGTAAGTTTCAAATACTTAGAAATTTTATGTGCATTTAAAAACTAAAGAATAAAATCTTCATAGTAAAATGTTTGGCCCGATCGTAGATGGGGATTAATATAGAGAGTGGATACCATAAACATACCTATAACGTTGTACGAATCTCAACATTCGAGATGACTTGAATACATCATGCATTTTATCTTTGACAATGTTTTGAAGTTTTCCACCAATGTCGATTCCAAGTAAGATGTTTATAGAAAACTGCTGATCTAAACTGTATCTAAAATGATTTATATGAAAAGCATGTCAGAAATTATGTAGCTTAAATACTAAATTTATTAATAACATGGGAAAGTATTTGTGTAATACTTCATACCACACCACGATTTAAGTGGTCTATTCTGCTATCCCAATTGTTTTAGCCGATCAAAGAACTAGAGAGAAATAGTGATTACTTTCTAAAATTGAAATAATTTTAATGTTAAAAGCTCTTTAATTAGGAATAAGATCTTAACACATCTACAAGGTATTGAACCTTCGAAGAAGTCAAAACTTTTGTTTGGATTTTATTTGAAAATCTTGCTTTTATTGTAATGCATAAAAGTTTCCTATCACTTATTTAGTTGAATTATTAATTTAAATTAATTTAAGTCAATTGATTTTACATGTAACAAAATTATATAAAACAAATATGTGTCATAAATATATGCCAAATAAAACATATATTATTTATTACATATATTATTTGCCGATTATGTGAATATGTATAACGTATTTATTTTCCATAAATGTCAATTAATACAGAATAAATGTCATAAAATCCTTAAATTATTTTAAATTAAATTAAAAAAATTAATTTGCCAACCTCTCCAACCTTCACAATTTGAAATGCAGTACTGCCCATAGCAAACCCACGCTTTTATGCGAATGCAATCATTTTCAATAGAACATTGGAACCACCCCCCACATTTCGCCCACACAATCACTTTGGAAATTCTGATTCGCTCGAGAACATTTATACACTCACATTAAGTTTAACAGAATACACGCATACACACACACAGGCAAGAACACACAAACAAGTATTCACACTCACTTTTAAGTGGGGTGCAGACTATCATACTGGTGTGTCATACGAGTTGCGCTCTCTCTTGCTCAAATTTCTTCTAGCGACCGAATTTGAACAGGTATGACACACAAGAGTAGGCAAAATTTTTGAAGAGTGCTTTTGCGGGTAATGTTGTGAAAATTTGTGTGTTTAAAATAAAATTTTAAAATTGAAAAAATTGATAGTTAACGTATAGGTTGTGCTTTGCTTATAATTGATTATAATTTTGTATATTTTATATATGCCGCGTTTTTTTTTGCGATCTTTATATTCACAGCTTTGGACATCCCACAAACAGCGATTACTTTTATTAACATTCGATGAAAGCATCTAAAAATGCTTTATCTGCATCCATATTCATAATTTTTTTAGATTTATTGGTCATTAAGCACAGTAGTTAAAATGAAAAGATCAGTAAAGGACCGTAGTTAATTTCATTCACTACCTGTAAAGTTTCTTAAGAAATTTTTCATAAATAGATCATACAAATAATGTATATATATATATACATAAGAATGTATATATCTTCATTGTTTTTGAAGAAATTTGATCATTTCCATATATTTGTTAGTTAAAGGTTATTAACATTTAAAATTATTTTATTTTAATAACAAGTTTTAACAAAGAAAAGCATATTTAGAATACAAAGTATTATGTCTTAAATTTAGGTTATTAATTAATTGTTATTACGACCAATTTTCAATATGTTTTTTTATTACTGGGCTTAGATCATAAATTTAACGATGTTTATATATAGATGTTTTTTTAAAAAAAATTTTACTTATAATCATCGTTTATAAATTAAAATAAAAGAAAATAAAATATTTAATAAATTAAATAAAATATTTAATATATTACATAAAATATTTAATTGTATTTTAATTTTTTATAAGAATTTTATGTAAAAATTTATATTTTTTTTAACTAAGATACAATTAAATATTTAACACAAATTTATAAGTGTGATTTTAATAATAATAAATATAATAATAATAAATACATTACTAATAAAATAATAAAAAACATATTAAATTTATATTATAATTCTACATATTCCACCTGCTTACAATAAATTTGCAAGGCAAAAATGCTCTTGTATGACGTATGAATCGTTAGGGGTGACAGACTATCATACACAACGCGTATGCGAGAGCTGTTCACCAAAATTTTGGTGAGCACGCCAACACGTTGGTAAAGGTGGCAGACTATCATACCTGTGTGTCATACGACGTTTTTCTCTCTTGTATGACATACCAGTATGATAGTCTGCACCCTACTTTAAGGTGAAGGTTGTGTGGGATTCGGTGCGTATGAGTGAATAGTGCTAGTGATTAAAGTGAGTAAAAACCGTGAGCACCAAAATATGAATGGTTCGGAAAGAAGAGAGTCGTGAAATAGTTGTAACTATTGTAACTACTCAAGGTTATGTGTAACTTTTTTGTAATTTACATGAATGAATTCTATATGGCACACGGCACAAGAAAAACGTTGAAATGGATTTTAGCTTCTCCGTACATTTTGTGAAAATTATTTCTCATTAATCCAGCACAGTGGATGCAATAGCGAAAAGTATTAATCCTGCATTTTTTATGAATCCTTAAAATCACTTTCTCACATATTAAGGGGGCTCACTTGTAAATATTTGAAGTAAGAATAACATAAAATTTATAAAATAAAGTGCTTTATAACTGCACTACATATACAAAATTAAGAAAATAACAAGACAAATGTGGTACATAATAAAATATGTGATAAAAATCAAATTCATTTCTATAAAAAAATACTGAAATACAAAAAAAAAACAAAAAAAAAATAAGAAAAACATTTTCGTTATCAAATATATTCATAAGGTTAACTGCTATATGAACAGCATTAATAGCATTGAACTCAGACAGCATAATATGCGGGTAGTAGCTTATTAAGGTTTATATTTTCACTACCGCTTTTAGTAGAATTGAATAAATACGATAAAAAATGAAACAATAATTTATTAAACGGCTAGAAACTGACATGGCCACTGCAATACTTTTAATATTTTTAGTTATGCAAGCGAATGCAGTGCGCATAATTAATCCGAACCGAAAAATTTTACAAGAACCGCCCCTTCTATTACCAAAGGACCGCAGTCAACATGAAGTGAAAGAGCATTGGCTGGAACAACGGCTTGATCATTTCGATGGGAACAACAATCAAACATGGCAAATGGTATTTGGAAAAATATTTTTTATTCATATGATTCATATTTCAGTAAAATCTAATTACTTAATCAATGAATGCAGCGTTACTTCCAAAATGATAAATATTATGAAGCTGGTGCACCACTCTTCATATTTATTGGTGGCGAATGGGAAATCTCGAAAGCCTACTTGCTTACAGGACATTTCTATGATATCGCTTTGCAACACCACGCAATGCTTTATTATGTGGAACATCGCTTCTATGGCAAAAGCATTCCGGAGAAGTAAGAATTAAATCGATTTTAAATATTAATTAGTTATTACTTTATCCTTGCTTGTTTAGTGATACTTCCTTAGAAAACCTAAAATACCTAAATATTAAACAAGCTCTAGCAGATCTCAATATTTTTATTACAACACAAAAACAATCCAGAAACAGTATGACAAATAGTAAAGTTATACTAGCAGGTGGTTCCTATGCCGGAAGTATTGTGGCTTGGTTTCAGAAAATATATCCCGGTTTAGCAACCGCTGGTTGGGCCTCAAGTGCACCGCTATTTGCAAAAATGGATTTTTATGGTAAGAAATATTTTAAAATAAAACTTCTGCAAACAATTAAGAAAATGTAAAACCGAAATTCACTATGATTTTAAATTCTTTTAATTGGGTTTTGGAATTTCTAAATTATTACAAATCAATAAATATTGTTGTATTAATCAAGAATCCAAGTAAAAATAAAAGCATTCCTCCGGAAATAGCTGAATATACACATCTTATTGGTTGTGCTGTATCACTGCTTCCACCAATGATTATGATATCAACACAATGGATGAGTATTGAAATGAGTATTACGACGGCGACTTTTACGTAGTTATTAAAAAAGTCATTCAAATAAACTATTTAAACTATATAAAAAGTATTTCCAGTGATCATAATATGTTACCTTTCCTCTTCGCACTTTTGTGAAGGAATATAATAAATTTGTGAAGATATTTTTAACTCAGTGAAGAAAACATTAAATACCTTATTTGGGTGTAGACATATTCATATACTTCTACCAATATTCTAATCAGCAAAACTAATTGAATTAAATTATGGATATTACTCTGATAGTCTGGATGTCTAATGATTAGCCCATTTTAATATTGGTACATATTTAATGTTATATTTCGATTGTTGAGCTAATCTATCTAAATGTTATGCAAAATAAACTGTATTATATCTCCCATTAGGTGAGGTCTCAAACTATGATTTTTATAGTTTTTATTAATTGGAAATATAACTATAGAGATACACTTATAGTTAAATATTTTATAGATGCAAAACTTTTTAGGTTTGTACATCCAATCTAGTCAGTGTCAACAGTTGATTGTTCGAACTGTGTTATGGCTTGCATATATTGCTTCATAGAAGATATACTCAATATATCAATTGCAGTGTCTGACTGCTACTTAAGCAAGATGTCCTTACCGAAGATTTTTATCCGTAATTTTTTTCTTTTTTTTCTTAACAATAGATTTCCATCATTTCACTAAATTACTTCCAATTATATATTTAATTTAATCGTAATTTTTTAAAGAATATATGATAATTGCTGGGGAATCTATAAAACGAAAAGGTGGCTCAACTTGTTATAAACGAATAAAGACAGGCATGGAAGCTTTAGCTGCACAATTCAAATTGAATGCAAGTGATGAAATTATACATAAATTGATGGTTTGCGATAACTTTGATACCATGAATCCATTGGATATTGAAGCATTTTTCAATACCGTCGGCTACTACTTTTCCGAAGTGGTGCAAAGCTATAGGTAAAACCACTGAATAATTTCTGCATATTTAAAATCTAAAACTGTACAAAAAAAATTAAAAATACTTTGTTGTCACAGTTCATATATAAAGAGTATGTGCAAAAAGTTGCTATCTCATCAATCCAATGATACAGAGGCATTAACTACATTTCTAAGTGATATGTTCTGGTTGAGGGATACGAAGTATGATGCCTGCATCGATCTCTCATACGAAAGCACCAAAAACTTTTTTGCACAAGATAATTACGGCAGTAAGTAGAGCAACAAACTAACCAAACCAATTAAGATTTTGTCGTATACCTTCATAAATAATTCTTGTAATCTAGTGCGGCAATGGTACTATCAAACCTGCTCTGAATTCGGTTGGTATACCACAACAGCTACAAGGTATCATCATCCTTTCGCTAGTCAAGTGTCGCTTGGCTTTTTCCAGCAACTGTGCCGTGATGTGTACAACAACTCGTTTACTTCAGATACCATCTCTTCGAGCATAAACCAAACAAATGCTTATTTTGGTAACACAATTAACTGGGCGCTTGCTAACAACTACGAAACCACCTTTTTCACCCACGGCCAATTGGATCCGTGGCGTGCAGTTGGAGTGCAGAATGGCAGCAATGTCATCGTTATTCCAGGTACCTGTCATATTTTAATATTGTTTCTTCCTTTTTTTTTGCTTATTTATAAACTCGTAAATGTCCGCAATGAGTGAAAATAACATCGTTTTAATTGCTTTTTACTTCTGTTATTGTTCCAGGCTATTCTCATTGCGCCGACCTGGGTTCAATCAACCTTAATGACAGTGTGGAAATGAATGTGACCAAGTTGAAAGTAGCTCATTTTCTGAACCGTGCATTGCGTACTCCTGAAAATTAAAACCAAACAAATTAAAGGACTTAGAAATTCATTTAATGGTTAATTTGACTGCAAATTGTTGAGAAATAAAGCAATTTATTTTAATGTGAGTTTTGGCATTTCGTTTATTTAACCTTCAGGAGCAAGGATATGGTTAGAAATTCTTTATTGAAATAAAAGGAAAGAAAGTCTTGAGCAAGGATTGATTCTTATTTTCTTGAACAAAATTTTACATAATAAGACATTTCGAAATGAAGACAAAACCAATATTCAAATGGATATGATTTTTTATTAATTTTTTATTAATTCTTTATCATTCCTCTTGGATTTCAAGCATTTCAGAAAAACGAGTACATCAAAGGGGTCTTGTGGTAAATAGGAAAATAACAAAGTAATTTCTGTTAACCAACCAATTTCCTAAGCCTATTGGAACCGAATTTACTGCTGACAAATGTAAATTCAATGTAATCAAAATCATTGTTTTATTGACAACGAACGAACACCAAATATGACGTCAGCCCATAGATTCACCGAAAATCAGAGAGAAATAAAACCCTCTCACAACAAACAAAAATCACGCTCTACAAGTCTGTCATCATGCCAGAACTGTTGTATGGTACGAAAGCTCTTCCAATAACCAACAGCGTTGAGAAGGCGTTAGAAATATTTGAGAGAAAATTTTTTCGGTTGATCTATAGTTCTTTACGTAATGACATTGAATACAAAATTATATGGAATGACAAGCTATATACGCTAAATCACTAGAATTGACTTAGTTAACCTTATACAAATTCAGTGGATTCGCTGGTTTAGTTATGTCGAATGAATGGAAAAAATGTTCCGGTTGGAAAGGTGCCTGATTCAGTACTCGCTGGACATACTGAAGATATTCTCATCTTCGGTAAAAGTAGCAGGTGACCAACGATATGAAGATGCTCAATACAAGCAATTGGAGACAGAAAGGCACTAATCAAGCTGACTAGAAGAGACTTTAAGGGTTTTTCTAAATCAATTCAGTCAATGACTTTATGCTTCTATGGATTCATTACAAATTAGATAATATACATAGTTTATTATTTTGATTATGAAAATAATCCAATGTTAGTTAGAAATAATTAAAATATTTGAAAATATATGTATCGAGCAGGTGAAATGTCACTGGTGATATAAGGGAGAATTGGAATTGTTGCACTGCGCCAGATCTGGCGAATATGGTGTCTGAGTGATGACAGTGGTGCTGCGTTTGGTCAAAAAATCGCGTACGACAAGAGCCGTGTGCGATGGAGCATTGTCGTGGTGAAGAATCCAATTGTTGGATTTCCACAAATCTCGTCTTTTCTTACCGATGGACTCACGCAACGCCGAGGTAATATTCTTTATTGATGGTATGACCCTCTGGCAAAAATTCGTAATGAACAACACTGCGGTAGTCGAAAAAAAGAGTGAGCATAACTTTAAATTTCGAGCGACTTTTGCGCGGTTTTTGGGTTTTGGCTCGTTTTCGAAGCACCATTCGCTCGATTGTTGACTTGTTTCGACGTCATACTCCTAAACCCATGTCTCATCACCTGTTCTGATGCGTTTCATGGATGTAGAGTCGTTTCCATGCTCATTTCTGCACACACGTTCTTTCGGTATTTTTTTTGCAAAAAATCAAGGTGTTTCGGTACAAATCGAGCTGCAACGCGACTCATGCCGAATATATTATGTAGAATGTGGAGAACGGACCCAATTGAGATGTTTAAGTTACGAGCAATCTCCCTTTCAGTCATACGACGATCTTCAATCTCAATTTTCTTGATTTTCTTGATGGACGTCCAGAACGAGGCAAATCTTCGATCACTTCAAGACCCTCTTTGATTGAACTATACCACTCGTATGCCTGTGTTCGAGACGTAGAAGAGTCCCCGTAAGCTTTCTGCACAATTTTCAATGCTTCAACACATGAAATTTCGTTGAAAACACAAAATTTCAAACAAACTCGTTGTTCAACTGAATTTTCCATAGTAAAAATTGCTAAATCCACTTGAGGTAGTCTCACATTAACAGCTGTTGTAAACAAACTAATTGACAGATGGCGCTCAAATTTGTACCATATGTCAAGAAAGGGTGTACCAACATAACAAAAATTTTTGAAAAAGGTCTATTACTTAAGGAGTAGTTAACAAAATCCTTTTTGAGCAGAAGGTATTGCTTAGTGAGGTCTGAGGGTTTTATACGTTTTAATCTCCGCGCTGAGTCAGTTGCATTGACTAATTGTAAAATTTCTGCATTTTTATGTTGTGTAATTTTCGTTGCATGGGCAAGAGCATACGTTTTTATGAAGTTCTCGACGGGATTGATTGCTAGGTCACGATGTAGGTCTGCACTACAAATGTACCAGGGCGCATTTACAATATTTCTAAGTACTTTGTTTTGGAAACGCTGTATTATCATGAAATTGCTCTTACTGGTGCATCCCCATAACTGTATACCGTAAGTCCATAAAGGCTTTAAAATTTGGTTGTAAATGAGGAGTTTATTTTGTGTCGAAAACACTGAACGCCTACCAATTACCCAGTTTATCTGCTTATACTTTAGTTCAGTATGAATAACTTAATTAAGTTAATTAAGTTATTCATAGATAAGGTTAATAAACTTTTATATACTTTTTAAAAATATCTATAAATTATTCTTAATGTTATTGACAATAGTACAAGGTAATAATAAATTCAACTGCAACTGCCTAAATAAGACGATCTCAACTTAAATAGATAACATATTTCAAAAAAGACTTTCCATTGCTACATTCATTTATTTTTCAAAGAATCTTTACAGTTCATCAAAACACCCACTCAAAAAAAAATGCACCCAAAAAATAAATAAATTCTTCTTTAAGGAGTTAAGGAGTTTTTTATCAACGAATTTAAAAGCATTGTAGTTCTCTCTCTGTATGTTTTTAAACTCACATACCTATATATATATGCAACACATATTACACTGTATAGCGATTTAGTCTATTGTTACTTTTCCCTCGAGTGAAGATACATAAAATAATTTTTAAAGGATTCCCACCATGTAAACAAAATGTCTGTGAAACACCTGAGATTTTCAGATGTGGAGCGTGGAGCGTAAATATCAGGCATCAATCTGTAGCATATTGGCAACAGACGGCAATAAATCGTCCTGCGACTATTATAGTAGCTATCAGTTCGCTCGACATAATGAAACGTGGGGTAAGTTGTGCAATATAATTTATTGCGGGATGCTGCGTTATTTTTCTCTTAAAAGTTATTGTATTTAAGATTTGATTAAAAAAAAGCACATCTAAAGTTTTAAGTTAAACTGCTAGAATGGCTTAAAAGATATAGTTTTTTCACTGTCCTTAAAGTCGTAAATGAAATGAAGCAAAATATAGTTATCTTAATGAAGTGACAACAATAATTGTCCTGAATATAGCTTAAGTCTTCTTCCAGGAGCTCTTGACAATAGCACAAAACCTTAACATATCATTACCCTTGTGTAAAACTCTGGTAATATTATTCGGATATATGTTTTTGTATGTATCAGTGAGTATAAGTTAAAATTCTATGTTTTTAATTATTCTCTTCAGCAATTTACTCTTTCTACGAATTGAATTCTCTGCTCTTCTGAAGCAAAAGCTTAGTTGTTGCTTTAGCGGTATCCTGTTGCTCAACCATAACAGGTGGTATACGCAATACCCTTTACGTCACAACCTACTCAAAAGTGTTTAAGCAACACTGCGTTCGCTTATATTAATAAAATTCTACTTTGTGCTCCAAATGCCATTTAAATGTAGATTAACAAAAACAGAGTTAAATAAGCGTCCGCTTAATATTCTCTTATTTACACTGAAAGAAAAATATCGGGAAAATAACTGAATCTTGATTAAAAAGCAGCACAAGGCTCTTTTGTTTTAGTAAATTTGCGGATGGAGGATAATTAATACTTAAAATGACTAAATATTGCATTATTTTCATCAATTCAAAATTAGACTAATACTACAATTTAAAATTGTACCTGTCTTTGTAAGTTGTAGTAAATACATATATTGTAAGTTCCTCAAGAATTTTATGTCTTAACTAAACAATTTCAATAGATAACAAATACATATATTGGAAGGTATACGATTTTAATTATGATTATATGAATTATGATTAGGTTATATACCGGCGATCCCTGAAGGATCCAGTTAGGCCTATTGGCCCATTGTGTCAGCGTATATAGGAATAACTCAGAGTTTAAAACCACCCAGAAACTTTAACGAAGCTGAAAATGCTTTTTAATGTCAGGTCTTGTTATTGGTCAAGATCCTCAAGAAAAAGAGTTCCTAACGTGTTAAATCGCTGCCGTGCGTGAGCTGGGCAGAAACATAGTAGATGAGAGGTACTCTTAACATTGCTAGAATAATGTAAATAAATTATTAAAATATATTTTGAAATCAATATTTCACAAAATACATTATAAATTTCATTGGAATTGGATGGAGTTTTTATTTTTTGAAGTAGCTAGTATATAATAGGAATTACTCACCAAGAAGATATAGTTTTGAACTTAAGACTTCTTAGCTTCAACTAATTTGAAAAATAAAGTTCTCATTTATGAGATGCAGATAAGTAATCTTTATGCCTACAAATTATTTAAAATCCCTAACTTCAATAACTAAATATGCAAGTTATGGCATTGAAAACATTTTCATAATGTGCTTATCTGTTGTAGTAATTATCAGTTGTACATTTAAATTGAAAAAGTCTTCGTAAATCTTCAGATAATGCAAATTCAATGCACATACGAGTAAATTACTTTATTCAATCGTGCAGTCAATGCGGAACTTAACATATACATTAAAATGAACGACAATCAAAGAGCCAACTAACAACACCAGAAAAAAATTAAAGTAAAGAAAATAAAATAGACGTAACATAGTGACGCCTATAAACATAATCGAGATGGACAAGAATAAAGGACGGAGGTAACTATTTTAAATATTGTTTATTTATATATTTAAAATAATCGAATTTCTTTTTTAGGATTAGAATCTTTGATCATGTTAATATAAGTAGACTGCCTAAATTGATTTGTGTTTTTTTTATAATTTACTTAAATAGTAAAATCTTAAATAATAGTCTTAAATAGTCAAATAAAAAATACCAGACAAACTATAATAAAAAATGACATATATGTACTATAATATAATGAAAACTCTGATGGATTCTTATATGTATATAATTATGGAAGGAAAAATAACAAAAAATATCGAACACGATTTATATGCATATTAAAATCAGGTTAGAATACAACTTATTTTTTGATACTTTATTGTTATTCCACAAATCTGTAAGCAACGAATAATAAAACAATTATATCGAGACCATCAAGGTATTGGTCATTTTAGAAGTCGACATAAGGATATTTGTTTGAAATTGCAAACAATATGGAAAGATCATAAAATGCCGACAAAAACAATGCTTCATTTTCGGCTTACATAAAAGCTACATAATCCTTTCAATTGTGATTATACACAGATCTTACTAATTAAATTTTAAGTACGTTCACAAATTGTTCCGCCACTGAATTCTACGGTTCCAAATTTTCTTTCATCGCTACTGCTTAGTTTTTGTTAATCATTATTTTATTTTCTCAGTTTCAAAAATAATCAATCTTAATATATCTACATAATATATCTATATCTTAAATAGCTAATGAATAACCAGGAATGAAAACTTTTATACATAGCAATAATGTATGAGAAACTATTTAGTAGCTTTGCTCTGATTCTCAGAATTCACTGTGCTTATAGCCAGATGCGATGATAAGTTACAACGACCTTAGCATTATTTGTGATAACTGTCACAACGTTGAGGCTTCCGGTAATCACAATATGTATATAACCAAAGAAATAGGAGAAAGAGGTACATACGATAAGAAGCTTAGCTTAGACATATAATCTAAAGGAATAAATATTTGAGTACAGAGTGTAAAAGACGTATATATAAAACATATATATGTTGCTGAGACGCTAGTCTTCAATTTGAATACGAAACAAATTCCAAGTCCTTAGAAAAATTGAGAAAAATTTAAGGCCAAAAAAATGTGCCACCACATAAGCAATAGCAGGAAAACGGGGTACACATATACCTGTATATTATACCATATAAAAAAATTGTGCTTTAAAGTGGTTTATATTGTTACTTTACTGACATAGATTTTACTTAAGTAATCACTTAAAATGAAGGTTTTGAAATCTGTACTGTAGCAATAAAGATGTATTGTGTACCCCGCTCTTTTAAGATGTAGGTATACTTTAAACACAAAAAAAA
Organism: Teleopsis dalmanni; assembly: GCF_002237135.1. NCBI lineage: Eukaryota > Metazoa > Arthropoda > Insecta > Diptera > Diopsidae > Teleopsis > Teleopsis dalmanni. Next base: position 112,911,612 of record NC_051847.1, on the reverse strand, counting down.
TTTATTTATTGGCCAAAATCAGCACAAAAAAAATTCTGCGTAAAATGCCAATCTATCAGAATTTTTAAAACCTCAAACATTTCTTCAGTTTTAAAACACTTTTTCAGAGAACATAGGAACGATCATAAAAATAATAACAAAGAAGTCAATAAAATATCTGATGTAGTTCCTTCGTGAAAATGAAGAAAAATAATAGTCTGAAAACATCAAATATGTGTGTGAGCAACATGCTATCCTCTGCCGTTGGGTGGATTTTCATGGACACTGAGATACATGCGCCACTACGCATTCCTCGCAGTATGATGAAGTATTTTGTGTGCCCCCAGAAAAGGACATGTTGACATTGTACGCGCATATAAGCCAATTTTGTGTTTTCACTTTGCTCACAGCTAAGCCATTTCGTCCTTGTTTTGTGTAAATATAAACTTTTTATTTTGTTTCTTACGTTTCTTACGTTTCGTGTTCTTCCTTATCTCCTGGTCGACTTTGATTCATGTCAACTGTATCCATTAAATCTGCTGTCCTTCCGTTCCACTCCTACGGTTAGTTACATTTCCGGTTTGCTGTTTGCGTTGGTGTCGTGAGCGTCGCCCTTCAGTCAGCCAAAGCAAGCTGCTGATTACTATATTTTATAGACAGCGCAGGATACTCCATATATCCATATATACTCTTTGACAAAGCGGCAACAAGTAGTAAATTTTTTAAATTATTCTGACAAATGGAATATTTTGTCAAGTAAATGTAGTGAAATAAATGCATAGAAAAAAACAAGAAAACATACGAGTAAAGTTAAGTACGAGTGAAGGTTCCAGAGTAGACAGGACGTTTCATAAGAAAAAACATAAAGCTGGGAAATGTTTCTTTTATTTAAAACAGTCCCCTTTTAAATTAATACAGTGGGTGTTTTAGATTGTCGGACGGGATATCCGTCACACAATCTATATATTCGTTACAAGCCTCTTAGTTAATTTCAACGTCCACAAAACGCTTTCTTTTCATTACGTTTTCCTGAAAACGAAAAAGTTGCGCGGTACCAATTAGAGTGAATATGCATAGTTCTTGGTTTAACCAACACTTATAATTATCAAAAGGTGACCACACTGCAAATACCCATTTCGGAAACATCATGCTTTCTTTCGAAAGTATCTAATATTTTTTAATGGTAAGTTTAAAGTGTTTTTAGATTGATTTCCTTCTTAAGAAAATATATTTTAGCAAATTATGACTAGTACTGGATTTTCATTTGGAATGTGTTTAATATATGAGGCTTGTACCGCTAAAATAAGATTGGGGTATTATATTTACTGTATATGCCTACACTTAAATCGTGCTATTTTATATGACTTAACCTAAGTAATAGGGGTCTTTTGTTGAGCAAGAATTTTTTTTTTATAGATATAAGTCTGCCTCTAAGACTTAAGGATAATGGGAGTTATCTTATTTTAAAAGTTGGATTTTAAATATCTGCTGACATTTTTTTTTAAATTTTTATTGATAATTAGTGATATTTTGACTGCTAGAGAATAAATTATATCATTTTATTTGATGTTTCTATTATTTCTGCAGAACCGCAGAAAATAATGGAAATTTCCGATCATGCATTACGCACATGATCAAAGTTTCACTGATTTCCAAAGGTGAAAGCATGGGTGGAAAAGTTCAGAACAGGGCAGTTGGTTTTTGAGTAGTGAGTTGCGATGTGGCTGTTCTGAGAGTTGTTCTTGAGAAGTTTTGTTTGAGCGTTAAAGTATCCAAGTGGCAGTTGTTTTTTCGGGTTTTATTGCTAAAATCAAGTATTGCTAAAACCTATTATAAAGTTAAACATTAAACAAAAAAAAAAGAAATAAAAAAACTTAAATCGATCATGTGAATAAGATGGTGCAACAGAAGAAAACATTTAGTAAATTTAACACTTCAGCAACATCAGCCAGCATATCCAGTCAGTAAGTTCAACAAAACAACAATTACAGCAATTTCAGTGCAACATCAACGACAGCAGCAGCTTCAGCAACAGCAGCAGTTGCAACATCAACACTAGAGTGAACGCCTTGAATAATGACCGACCAATGTTGATGACAGCTCTCTTCTTTATACAAATAGACCACAAGCGAATAAACTTTGTTTTTGTATAAGTTGAGCAAAACAAAGACCTCTCTCAATATCAGACTTACCTTTGTCAATTCGGCGGCTTTCCTAAAGACTTGGCAATTTCGAAGCAAAGTTTTAACCAAAGCAAAACAACAGTAACGTACTTATGAAAAATAACTCATGCCTATATCTACACTATACACTCCTTGAAAAATAAAATCCTCTCTCGATGAACCAGTATGAACTATTAACAACAAGATATTGAAATTCGCATATACTTCTATGCGAGCAAAATGAAGAATCCTTTTTATTTGAAAATTAAAGATCATTGAATATTGTTGTAGCTGGAACTTTCATCATCGTCCTTAATTTGAAAATTTTAGAGTGCTGGATCCTTTTGACGTGGTTTCCGATAACTTGGTGGCAACAGTTTGGGCCAGCTAAAAATAGATGTTCCAAACCGTCGAGAACATGAGGATTGCCCAAATACGCTCCACAAAAAGTTGCAGTCGTCCTTACTGTACTGTAATGACACCAAACCGATAAATGTGTGATCCAACAAGACTAAAACAGGACGTGTTGTGTGATTTCTGGCACCATTTAGTTGAAACTACAATGCTTTCATATCCAGATTTTCGATTTTTCTAAAACAAATTCATGTGGCTGTTATGTTTAGAATTGGCATTAGCTTTCTAATTTTCGAAAAATACCGGCCTATGCCATCCTCAGAACACGTGTCACACCATGTAGTAATTTTTTGTAAATGTATGGATTTTTCGATTGTGGTAACCTAAGTAATAGAGGTCTTCACAGAAGCATTAATTTCTGGAAATTCGTTTCAAACAGTATGAAAATATTTTCAAATACAATGAAAATGAAAATATTGTTGCATTCTAAAGTATTTAAAACCAATTTTTTAAAACATTTACGAATTTGCAACACATAAACCCTATGGCCCAATGTTCCCCTGGGAACCTACTGGAATGAAGAAAAAGAAGAATGCATAAACCCAATATTGGTTATCAATCTTGGTTTTATTGAAAACAACCAATATATAACCAATTAATCAGGGAAACTTAATATTTTTGAGTTTAATATTTAAATCCATTTTAAAGGAAAGCATAAAAACATGAGAACAAAAGCAAGAAATTTTATTTAAAAATGTTGAATAAAATTCAAAAAGTAAATAGAAAAAATATGGACTGTTTTCTTCCAGATTTAAGAAATGGACATATGTTCCTTTTCCCAAATTTTCTCTCGTAGCTGTGTGTATCAAAAGGATTTGACAACAATAGAAATAACTTTTCATGGCCAAAAATTAACACTTTTATTAAATTTTCATAAAACGAAAAGAACTCTTTAAATATTCATTTGGAAAGGACTTTGCGTTATGGCTTAATTAGCATTTCTTGTACATACTGGAATTTACGACTTACTAATGGGTCACAAGCGGGGCGCTTGGTTAGGCAATTTGTATGAAAACTCAAGAAAATTCCTTTATGGTTACGATTTAATCACTTTAAAAAACGAGTCATAAAAAATTCATGGAAAGTAACTTTCTGGAGCAGCTTCACTTAACATCGGTCTGGCACATTGAATTTGTCAGAAAATTTGAGGCCGACGAGCAGAGTTCCGCTGGAGGAAAGCATCCAAAAAAGGATACGAGTTCGTAATAAAATTAAATGCCTTATATAAGCGACACAGAAATGCCCGAAATACAAAACAAGTGCATAAAAACTTTATGAGGCTATGAGGCTGTAAGGCTGTAAGGCTCTAAGACTACGAGGCAGACAGAAATAAAAATAATAAATGCGAGTTATGAAAAAGGCTAAAGACAAAACTTTTGAATACGAACCGAGTGCAGAAATATCTTTTGTGGTGAATTATTCAACGGAACTGCAGAACGAACTGAAGAATGCCAATAAGTCACAAAATTTATGAAATAATTTTAAATTTTCATTATTTTTGTTTTAATTTCAAACTTCTAAACTTCCCCTGCAATCAAACAAAGGCAGTAGTGACTGTGGTTAGGAAGAGCCACTGCCATTCTCGCTTGAAACTTGAGCGTCTCAAATTGGGCAGATAATGAAAATAAAATATTTAACTTAATTAATTTTTTTTTTGTTTCTGTAAACTGTTTGAGCAGAAAGTCAAACATTTCACTTATAATTCCCGAGGCAAAAATATTGACCTTTTCAAGTGCAAAGTGCAGAGATACTTGGTACTTGTTGCGTAGGTGCATGTAGTCCGGAGCTCTTCGTGTTATTAGTTCAAATAATTTTGTTTCAGTTTTGAAGAATTTTTCGCCTGACATCAAGATTTTTAACACAAACAGATTTAAAAATAAGTCAAATATTTATTTTCGTTCTACTTAAACATAAATGTTGACATATTGTGGTACATGAAAAAAACAGTTCATCACAATTTGATTGTAACGACTTCATTTAATAATTAGAAGATACAATTTTTGAAACAAATATAAATAAAATAAAATTAAATTAAATTTTGGATATGTTTCAATATACGAGTAGCATTTAAATACATTGTACTCTCAGCAATCCTGCCCACGACACGCTTAAATTCTGAAAACTTTCGAAAGAAGTTTCTACTTACAATCAGGATATATAGTATTTTAAGGAGTGATATAGCAAACGTTGTTATGGTTTAGTTCAAATGAAATTTGTATTCATTCTAATCACAACTTTCCGTAATATGTTCAAACTGTAATCTCTGCTAAGCAAGATTGGAATTCTGTAATCTTTAATGGCGGTGGATCAATTCATATTATCATAGACAACTCTAAAGTAAGAAAGAATTATGAATATGACAAATATCGAAAACTCCCAATATGTCAATAGGTCAGATTACAGGATTACTTAATATTTCACATGCTAAACTTTGAATGGTTTTCATGAGTAGTCTTAGATGGTAAATCTTAGTCGTTGTAAATCGATTTACATTTCAAAGATAATCAATCGCTCAAAAGTATAGAAGCAGAGACTGGAAACGGTTATCACTCAACAAGATATGTATAACTTGTCTCATCCTCATCTCCCAGTGGAGCATAGAATCTCATTGGTTTCATTCATTGTGACATTTTCGCTTGGATTTGGCACCTCCGAAATCCTTGTGTCAGCTGCGAAGGATTTTTCGTAGTGAAATGATTACCTTTTAGAGTAATTGTATCTCTATTTGCTTTTATCTCCATGCTTGAATATCGGTTGGGTGCTATTGTCAGTTGGTAGTGGGTCCAAGGCAGTATGCTAGACACGTTTATAAAGCGATTCGCTTGTTCCGAGGCAAATACCTGCTTGAACCTGCGCCTAACATGGCGAATAGTCGCTATGAATGTTTATATATTGAAGTTGGTCAATACTTGTGAAGTGGCGGCTCCTCCGTCCCTCTATAAGCAGTCTTTTAATCCCTTAGACTAAAGATGTTGGAATAAGTCTTAAAACTGTTCCCTCTCTTGTTGGCCCTGACTAAAAATTCCACACGGATTGGGTACCATGTCTTCATCATAGTTGCTCAGGTTTCTAGAATGCACCACGTGGAGGTCGGAGTAGAAATTGAGAACATTCGCTAGACGACTGTTCCCCTTATGCACCTCAAAATATTTATAACAACAAACCTCTATCAAATTTTGGTTCGGAATTATACTGACTTTATGGAATACTACAAAACTGACATGGTTATCGAACATGGCAAGTTTCGTTCCCAAGAAAAAAGAAATCCATAATATCAATCAATAGTTTAGAATTACAGCTCCATTTCGAGAATCGCAATGTATCAATATTTCTGTCAGCATAGATTGTCTGGAAAGGATAGACAGAAGGAGAAGATATGCACGGAAGCAATCGCTTTAAGTAAAGGCGCTTGTTTGTGACTATCTCAATAAAAACCTTGGAGGTCTCTAATAATTACAGATTCAACAAATTTCCTTAATACAATATAAGTGCATAAATTCATCCCAAGCGATAAATTTAAAATTCATGAAATTTCTTTTTTCGTAGCAAAGTGAAAGTTTTTATAAAAAAGAACAAAAGGAAAAATCGCATCTATAAAAACAAACAAAAACTTTTTATAGAAAATAAAATAAAATTTTGTATGAAAATATTTTAAGTAAAACTTTTTGCTGTTTTGACAACAAAAATTTTGAGAACTTTTGCTGAATTGGCAGAAGGGAAGGAAAAATTCTAGACGAGTGCGTGGTCTAAAGCTGCTTTTGCGATGCGGAAGAACCTGCAAAAAATAAAAAAGCAGTAAAATTTATTTTCAAAAATATTTTAAAGCACTTTAGTACCTTAAAAGTATCTCACAAAGAGTCGAGCAAGCATCTTTAATTGATGCCGGGTTTTGCTACTTTTCATTAACAACCAAAGCAACCAGCCAACGAAATTTAAGAAACGACAGCAAATATGTTTCCCTTCAGACTTTTTCGTATTTGTGGGTCAAGGAAAGCGACGAGAAGGACTTACAGATGCGTAAAATTGCTTAATTGGTGCAATTTTCGAGATACTCATAGTTACAAAAGTGCAGAGAGGAGAGTGCAGAATATATGAGTTTCAGAAATTTGAAAAAATACTCATAAATTTATAAGTACGTGAACCGACATTAAAAACTATGTTCTCGACAAGTTGCAGATGCTTGAAACTATCTACTGAGCGAATATTCTTGAAGAGTGAACTATCATTTTTAGTAAAAAATAGAATAAATACAATATTGTTTTTTTCACTGCCAGGGAAGCAATGTCATCTGAAAATGCAGTGATAATATTGATTATATGATGGCAAGTCGAATATATACAATAAATACAAAAAGGGACTAAACACGGTACCTTGTATCAGATGAGCATTTTCAAGACTCACTCCAAATGACCGATCTTCTAGGCAAGAGAAGAGTATATACCAGTAATGTTTTAATAACAAACCTTTTAGTTTTTATATAAGTCCCATGTGCATACCTTATCTACTGTTCAGAAGTCATCTAAAAGTAAAGCCGAACGACAATTGGTCGTCGAGATCGACAAATGGCTTTGGGACGTAGACCCGCCCGTTCTTGGAATCTCCATGACTCATATTGTTCTGTTACATATTAACATTCTGCCATTCTCTGTCATTTTCATATTTAGAAAATATTAGTATAATAGGAATATTGCACATGGTGTATTAAGAATATAGTTTTTTGATAGAATATTAAAAAATTTTAATATATTCTAGCAATCAATATTTTTACCCGAAGCACTCCTAGTTGTCCATATTTCTAAAACTGATCCTCTTGTTCTATTGTTTTATTTGCTTCAAAAAAAAAAAAATTTTAATTTCTAATAAATACAAATAATGAAATAGATATTAATATTTAGTTTGATAATTAATGTGGCTTTTATATATTTGACCGCAAACTAAAGTGGCATTTGCGTTTTTATTGACGCCATTAAACGCGGCGGCAACAACAATGGCGACCACAACCAACGCACTCATATCCGTTTCCTCATAAAATTATTCAAATGTGCAGTTTATGGAGCGCAACAGCGACGAATGCCAACAAACGAGCCACATTACCATCAACTAAAACAAAAAACCAACTGCTTACTCCTGCTTCCTCTGACTTTCACTGACTTTCACTGAATTTTATTGACTTTCACTGGCTTTCACTGTTCCCAGCGGTACACAAGACCACAAATAAGGATTGCGGTTGAATAAGTCTGTGCTTGGATGTATGTGTGAGTGTGTGAATGGGTTTGAGGGTCCCTAACTTCTATTGCTTTTATAGCCATTGCAAGCTTCAATACTTTTACTGGGTTTGAGTACAAAAAGGATGAAATCCTGGTTTGAATTTTTTGCAATTTATGAACTGACAAAGTAAGACGCAAAAGAATGAAGTAGCAGAAAATTTCCAAGAGTTACAGGATATTTGCAACCTGCTTCATTGCTTTTCTTTGTTTGTTTTCATTGTGGCGCATGTGAAATAATTCGAGCAATTCCTACATTTACTCCTCATATCATTCAACACACATTCACATATTAAAGGACATTTAATACCTCAATCTCATTTTGCTTAATAAGTCTCCAGAGTCTTGCTGGATCTTACCTTCTAACTGCCTTGACACATTGCGAGCTGTGAGCCGAGCACCGAGGCTACGCAATTATTGCTTAATTTCTTGTACAATTCCTGCTTTAATTATTTTCTGTTGGGAAAATTTCACACACATCCATCCTTCCGACGACATTGTGGTTCTTTTAAATTTGTTAGATAATAAATGTTTGTTAAGAAAATATTCCCACATTAAAATTAACAGCAAAAAGCCACATCACAAGTCACATAATTTGCGTCAACCTCAAGCAAAATGTTCGAATTATTCTCGACTCTCCCCATTCCCCTCCTTCTAAAAGTAAATTTGTTTTCTTGCATTCAACTTTGATTCCAAAGTGAACTTAATCTTTCATTCTAATTGGCAGTTGGTAACCTGAAAACCTGAAAAATCTGAAATAAAACGAATTTCAAATTACTACAATGAGTGGAGAGAAGAAATAATATTTGAAAACCTTATTTTCTACGAGTGGACCTTGATCTAAGTAATATGTAATTTGGACTAGAGTGCTAGGCTAGAAAGCTTTATGCTGAAAGTCTACTTCTTTCACGTAAGAACTGATTGTTTTAATAATTGATGACATACAAGTCATCTTGATTCCTTTATACCCACCGGATCAATAATATGAGGAATAGCCTATAGTACAATTCAAATTTAAATGATATAATTTCAATGTCTTTCAACAGAAAGTTTTAGAGAATGTTCAATCTTCAAGAACTCTAGCACTCAACAAATATGGCTTGACCAAGCGGCAAATGCTTCACCACCAAGACCATGGTTCAGTAGCAACAAATGGAATTTGATATAATCCCACTAGCTTATGTTATGCTTGCCGTCACTGAATGAGCACCAAACATCTGCAAAGAAAACCCCTACAAAATCGTTGCCTCCGGAATTATTTGACCCGTATCCTTTAAATGAATGACATAATAAACTCTAGTAAATAATTTAATTTTAACATATATATAATTTATCTTTATTTAACTATTTGATTGTTTTATCAAATTTACTCTTCTAACACTTTTACCATTCTTTAACACTGTTCGATATAATAAAGAAACCTAAATCGGAATCACATTTCACCCACATTAACATATAACTTAACCAATTATTTACTGGCTTCGCTTCGATATCTTCTTCAAAACATCAAAGAGATTGGATTATAAATAGACTTTAAAGAAAATAAATTGATAAGAATAAGAATAAAAAAGAACAGGGTACTAGCTCCCATTTGAGCAGAGCACCGCGACCATGATTGATCGTTTGTGCTACAACAGACCCTAACTGAACAAAAGACATTCCGCCTTTCGAATGAAGGCCAAAATGTCGGTTGTTGAGGACCTCTTAATGTCGGAAGGTGCTAGCAATTCCCGACCTAGCGATCTCCTCCTGGCCCAGATCAAAGCTGAGCAGTCACATAGAATGTGGCTGGTTGTCTCCTCTGCCTCCAAGCAGAGTCTACAATCTATCTCTTCGGATAGGCCCATTTTGTTGAGGTGATAACGTAGCCCATGGTGACAATTGATAATGATATCAGTTTATTGTGATGACTTTATTCATATGTTATTATAGAATCACCTGTTACATCAGTGACATTATGACAAAAGAAGATGAAAGTAGATTTAAACCACTAGAATAAGCCACAACCAAATCTCTGACAAATATGAATTTTTCAAATTAAAATAATATTATCAACAAAAATAACTTGAACCGATTTGAGACAAGTTAGCTATTTGATATAGTTATATCTCAAGAAAACTACACTTATTCTCCTATCAACTTATGTCATCAGAACCTATAGCATTCTAATCAACCATATTATTATATGTAGTTCTATGAGCTGGAATATTGGCTGTTCGTGACGCGACATTCTTTGTTATCAAGCATATTGACAAGAGAATTAATTTTCATAGAAAAAAAAATAGACAAATCAACTAAATGAGATACAGTCAAACCTCTCTATAGCGAACCTGCCTATAACGAATTCCTCTCTATAAAGAAGATTTGTTGAAGACACAGCGATTGTTTGAAATATTTCATATATGTTACTTGAACCTCTCTATGTTATATCGAATTCCTTTCTATAACGAAGTTACGTACCTGAACGTAAACAAATTTTTACATACAAAAAAATCTCTATAACAAATTTATTCAAATATAAGGTAACGAGTCAACTAACACGTTTGAACTTATGAGAGACTTCTTCGCTTTTAAAGATTGGTAGAGAGTTTTTAGAGAGCATAATTTTTAGATATTTTTGAAAAGGCTTTTTCGAGTTGAATAAAAAAATAAATTATAAAAATTTAAGTTCTACATAATAATAAATTAGATAGCACTTAATAGATATAATTTTTCTAAATACAAACGAATATATGATTAATATTTTTAATGTTATGTATTTTATATATGTAAACATGAATTAAATATATTTCTTAAATAAATACGTACGTAAAAGCCCAATAAAGCCCAATAAAAGAAAATTTGTTTAACCTATCTATAACAAAAACCTCTTTATAACGAAGTTCTTTGCAGGCACCAGAGATGTCGTTATAGAGAGGTTTGGGTATGTGCTCATTTTTTACAATGTTGCCCAACAGCTATTATTCCAGAACACAAGAAAGCTAACTTATAATATTTTTCAGTTTAGATTCCAGATTTATAGGCCAATTATATGAACTGAATTAATAACTCACGGTTAAAAAATTATATATGATAATAATATATATGATAATAATATTTTTATTATTTTAAAATTGAAATAATAATACGAAAATGGAAAAACGAGTATTTGAAATAGCCAAAAAAAACTAAATTTGGCGGAGACTAATGTTGGAACAATTTTACCTGACTCCTAATTCAAAAAATCAGGTTTGGAGGTAAATGAGCATATAGTTTTCATTCACGAATTATTCCATTCAATAATTCTGAATTACTGCAATATAAGTTTATTGTTTTACTAGTTTTCTTCCTCATGAACACTAACATCTTCTTAGCTGATAACCGTACACAAACCGGAATCGATGAGCGAATTCAGGACCATACATATAGATCCAAATCTCATCTATAGCAATATAACATAATATTTTTAATGTAGCACTTAACTTTTCAAAATAATGAAATAAACACTTAAATTTTCTTAGCTGATAACCATACACAAACCCACTTTGGAATCGATGACCGAATTCAGGACCATATATATTGATCCACATCTCATCCAAAGCAATATAAGATAATATTGTTTACGTGGCACTTAGCTTTTTATATTAATGAAGTGAAATTACATAAATAGAATTTTCATACTCCAATTTCTCCTGCCCACTCTCATTAGGTGGGCATTATCGGACAATATGCTCTTAAACAATTGAAATTCAACAAATACTTAAAATAAATTTTTAATATACTTATAATAACTAATTGAATAACTGAAATAAACAAAATCAAATAATTTTATATTTCTTGAAAACTATTTACATATGAGTAATTTTCTTAAAATGTTTGTCCTAAAATTTTCGAATTTTTTAATTTTTGGTGCTGTTAAACTTTTTTATGCTAATATTTTTATTAATTTAATTTAATTTATATGCTCAGCTTGAATAAAGACTTTTACAAAAGTTTTCGAAGCATCGAAAACATTTTTTTCAAGAAGGCAACAAATTTTCATAAATTAAATGTTTTGCAACACTGGTAAAAAGAGTTTTAAGTAGTAAAAGCAAATTTGATTTGGTTTATGTCACAGCTAAGTACAGTGTTGCACTTCAAAAATAAAATTTTAAAATTTATTGTTAATGGAATCCGTTTACTCTGTATTAATTAACGCATGATACTACATTTACATTGTGAGAGTAAGAGAACGAGATTAGGTTAATCTGCATTTTTAATCTATACCGTTAACATTATATATTGAAGATTCACTTTCGTGTGTTTGATAAATTTCTGTAAATAAAGCATTTAATTACAATTTTGTATAAAAAAATTTTAATATGTATATACTTAATATATTGTTTTATAACAAAATTTAACAAATTGTAGTCATAATTATATACAATTTCTATACAAATTTTCAAATTTTTAATGCTTATTTTACATAGATTTTGACATATCTCTTGAAGACCGTAAAAAAATCTACGACACAAAGACATTTCTTCTAAGATCGTAATAAAATCTTCGACATTAAGACATTCGCAGAGTTGCATTGAGAAATAATAATCATTTTAAAGGAGTTTAACAACTAATCTCGACGAAAAGGAGATAAACTTTTGTATGGGAAATCTGAGATGAACAACAAGGATAATACTTTAATCTCGATTTTTGCTTTAGTCTACTTTTAATCACACAATGTAAACGCCGTATTATTTATAAATCAAGGCTCGTATATATTGATTTGAAATGGTTAAAATTTACATAAATTGTGTTCAATATTGATGAAAAGAAAACTTATACTTAAGCTTAGGCTAAAAACTTTTCCAACATCTTCTTTCCCAGGAATAGAACTTGCAATACTTAATGTATTAAATTAAATTAAATTAAATTAAATTAAATTAAATTAAATTAAATTAAATTAAATTAAATTAAATTAAATTAAATTAAATTAAATTAAATTAAAATAAATTAAATTAAATTAAATAAATAAAATAAATTAAATTAAATTAAATTAAATTAAATTAAATTAAATTAAATTAAATAAAATAAAATAAATTAAATTAAATTAAATAAATTAAATTAAATTAAATTAAATTAAATAAATTAAATTAAATAAATTAATAAATAAATTAAATTAAATTAATTAAATTAAATTAAATTAAATTAAATTAAATTAAATTAAATTAAATTAAATTAAATTAAATTAAATTAAATTAAATTAATGTATTAAATTATGCAGTCTAGGATCTTATTATCTAATCCTCGATTATAAGTTTTGAAACCTCAATACCGAGTTGTTTATTCTCAATTTGGACTCTATGCAATATCGTAATCACTCCACGTGTTTCTTTTCAGATCAAGACGTTGTTTAGTATTCGATTATCATTCGATTCCAATCTTTTCTGTCACATATCGGTTCTAAGACACCGCTGGGACCATTATTGTTCGGCAATTCTAGAACCCTTAAAGTAACGCCTACATTGTTTAACAAGTTATTTGTTTTCTTGTAACTTTACCAACCATTACATGTTTCTAATAATATAATTACGATAATCACCATTCTCAGATATTACAGTACATCCAAATAAGCATTCACAATAAATGAGTTTTTAGTCTTGGCAAACGTGCGGTTTTAGTTGATTATTAGTTAAGCAATTTTAAAAAATTTCTACGTAAAATATTTTAATTTAGTTTTTATTTTGTTTTGCTTTGGTAGAACTATCCATCATTGCAAAAATGTTTTGATTTATTACGTTGAAAATATTTTTTATTTCTCAAAATTATTCATAATATAACAAAAAATTATACAATTGTGTATAATAAACTTAATACTGTGGAAATTAATATTTAATTGTATTACAATTTTATTACAAAAATAAATTTAACATTCATAGGCCGTGTGTGAGTTTAAGTCAATTGAGATAAAGTAAATTGAAATTTTCTAGAGATTTTTTGCACTGTACTTATGTAAATATTTAATTATAAATTTATTGCACTTCTTTATTATTTTTAGTTAAAAGTTTTCACATTTATTTTTTTTATTTATTAAACATCACCTAATTTACCCTTATCGAAATTCTAGTAAATACCAACATTCGCTGCCATATCGACATAATTGACTACTTATCTTAATTTACCATCAATTTACTCGAACTCGCACACAGTCGTAATAAGTAAAAACAAGACAAGTAATTTTGAATGCGTTATAAAAAGCTTCTTTCAACACTGAAAATATACACAGTTCTTATGCGTGCTCAAATGCAACTCTGCAAGTTTTTTCGTCGAACGTCGTTCAATTTATCGCTTGCGACCAGCTGTTAGTAGTTAAGTAAATCATATTCCTCTTTCGTTTGTACTAATTTTTGTTTTGTTGCTCGGCATAAGCATGCATAAAATAGCTGCCTATAGTAATTTTGACATAACGAAAAAAGGTCGAAAAGTAAAGGCTATCAGAAGCGTGCTTCAGATATTATTACAAGTTAAAATATAGCAATAATTATTTTAAAAAATATTCAAAATTGAATTTGAATTTTGTATTAAACGGAAGTAAAACGTACAACAAAGTTTTAACGGAAATCATTAAGTCCAAAGTTTTGATTGTAAATATATATTTATTTTAAGGTGTGACTATTTACTTTAATGAAGAATTAGTGCACATACGATTACTTAACCAATTTTTATATGTAATTTCTAGTGTAAATTAAGAACATTAAGCGAAAATGAATATTTCAAAAACTAATGTTAATGGCTTGACCGGCGCTCAAGTATTGACAGCAAGTGGAACACTCTCTCAACCAAGTAGGCAGTCCCACCAAATCAGGGAATCAACTGTGGCTATGGCGAAACCACTGCATTTGCAACGCTTAGAACGAGCATTGGATATGAAACCATTTATGAAGTATGCGCGTGAAATTTTAGCCAAACCATTAAGTAGTGAAGATGATAGTGCCGAGGACTCTACTGAAGCCTGCTCCGATAATGAATCAGAAAATGGAACCAATCGAAAGAAATGCAAAAAATTGTTTGGTTCAAGAATAGGTATAAAAGAATAGCCTTTTAAATTGTTTCCTTTGCATGCGTGAAAACCTAACTCATTGCAGCAAAGTCATCAGTAATTAATATTTTATAACCTTTAATTATTATAATTAAACTCTTTCTAGAGCGTCAAAATATAAAAATGCACCTTTATAACTTCTCTGAGTTGAGCAACGATCGTGAATGGTTGTTTTCCATAGTATTAAGTGACACTGAATCAGAGTCAGAACTCAGCGATGAGGACGATTATATAAAGCAGTTATTGAAATCTCATCGGAAAATGCAAAAGGAACGTGAACGCTATTATAAAACCCCTACTGTACGTTACAATTTAATTAATAAATAAAATGTTAAATTTTTAATTAATGTACAAATTATTAAATATATATATGTTATCTTTAGAACAATCAGTATACCTATTACGGAAGTGGTTTTCTATCCTGCATTGACATGCATCCCGACCATCAGCAGTCTATAATTGGTGTGCGCAAGCGTAAACGACGTGCAAAGAATGAAAATAAGTCAACCTTACCCAAATTACAAAAACTGACGAAAATTCGTAAATCTCGCAAAAACATTCCAAACGATGAGCCTGAATCTGGAGAAATTCATCCTTCAGAACTAAAGAACTATGCTTTCGGTGATACCTCAGCCGTGAATGATGATGACTTATCTGATGAAGCTGATGCCTATAGTAGTGCTGCACTATCTAGCAAAGCAAATAGCTCAGCCGTACGTAGCAAAAGTCGTAGAAATTTGTTGGCGTCTCCTGAAGTGTTAGCGGCACGTAGAAAACGCGTTTGGCAATTAATGTGTAAAAAGGAAATAACTCGCTGTCATCGCTTGAGGATTAACAACCACAAGGAAGTAATACAGAGCAGCAAGCGAGTTGCAGGTATGTGCATGAAAGTAGTGCGTCAGCGTGCCATGCAATCGCAACGTGTTATGAAGGAAACTGTGTGGCGTGCAAAACGGCTCTCACGAGAGATGCTGGGCTATTGGAAACGTTATGAACGTGTTGAGCGTGATACGAGGAAACGTATGGAACGTGAAGCTGAAGAACAGCGTAAAATGGATGTTGAAATCATAGAAGCTAAACGACAACAACGTAAACTTAATTTCCTTATCACTCAAACTGAACTGTACGCGCATTTTATGTCTAAAAAGCTCGGCCAGGGTACTGAAGAAGAACAACTGCGTATATTAAGCCAACTGGATGACGAAAAGAATCCACGTCTTGCTGCATATGATGACTATGACGCAGAACACATGAAACAGCTGGCACAAAAGAATGCAGAGACAGCGTTTAATACTGATCGAGTATTAAAGCATCAGTTTGATGTAGCAACAAGGATAAAAGAAGAGCAAGAAGAAGCAATGAAAACCGATGAAATAACTGGACCTCCAGTAAAAGCAGACTTGCCCCAACCGACCATATTTAAAGGCACTTTAAAAACATATCAAATCAAAGGTAAACACTTCCATCGATATAAATTTATTCATATAATTTTTATTTTATTTTACAGGTATGACATGGTTGGCTAATCTTTATGACCAGGGCATAAGTGGGATATTAGCAGATGAAATGGGTTTGGGTAAAACTGTACAATCAATAGCATTTCTCTGTCATGTAGCAGAACACTATGGAGTTTGGGGTCCTTTTCTAGTTATATCACCTGCGTCAACTTTACACAACTGGCAGCAGGAGTTAGCACGTTTTGTACCAGAATTCAATGTAGTTCCATATTGGGGTTCACCAAATGAACGTAAAATCCTACGCCAATTTTGGGAACAAAAAGATTTACATACGCGAGACGCTAGTTTTCACGTTGTTATCACATCCTATCAGCTGATTGTATCTGACTATAAATATTTTAATCGTATAAAATGGCAATATATGGTATTAGACGAAGCACAAGCAATAAAAAGTGCGTCCTCAATGCGTTGGAAATTGTTGTTGGGCTTTAATTGTCGAAATCGCCTACTATTGAGTGGCACACCGATACAAAATAGTATGGCTGAACTATGGGCTCTGCTGCACTTTATAATGCCAACACTATTTGATTCACATGATGAATTTAATGAGTGGTTCTCAAAGGATATTGAATCTCATGCTGAAAATAAAACAGGTATCGATGAAAAGCAAATCTCAAGATTGCACATGATACTCAAACCGTTTATGCTGCGGCGCATTAAAAAAGATGTGGAGAACGAACTATCAGACAAAATTGAAATCATGGTTTACTGTCCACTAACCATAAGACAGAAACTGCTATATATGGCACTTAAAAAGAAGATACGAATTGAGGATCTACTACACCTAACACGAAGTGGTGCAGGCAGTTCCAGCGATGGTGGACATGTTGATCGCAATTTCACTTCAAATCTTATGAATTTAGTTATGCAGTTTCGAAAAGTGTGCAATCATCCAGAGCTTTTTGAACGAAGAGATGTTAAGAGCCCTTTTGCTATGCGTTGTCAAGAGTATGTGATGCCACGCTTGGTATATGATGATGGCGTACTTAAAACAGCTTTGCCTAGTAAACGCCATTTGCTCTATAACAGGTTAGAAATGCTTTTTTATTTTTGACTTCCTAACAGTAATTAATTATATCAAAATATTTCAATTGATTAGGTTTCTTATATACAAAGCTGAACATGTACATCGTTCTATGTTTAGTGAACCAAAAGCAAATAACATTCAAAAAAGTGGGGAAAACTATTCCCGATATATCGATCTAAATGTAAGTGATGATTGCTGTTTTAGTTTTACGCGTTTAAGTGATATATCACCAAAAAATTTGGAAGATATGACTGTTGGTGGACTAATTAGTTCGTAAGTTATGCAATACATAATTTCAAACCTGAGGGTTTTAGAGAAATAAAAATATTTGTTCTATTTCCCAGTTTACAACATTATCGCTTTTTACTCATTTTCTATAAGTTGCTATCGTATCGTCGATTATGGTGGACGAACTATAAACCCTCACGTTTTCAGTTACTAGAACCGATGTTAGAAAATCCCATTGAGCAATGCACTCTATTTGAAGACAGTATTTTAAAGAGCTGCATATTCACAAGCATGGTAAGAATATGCACTAGCACTTTTAGTCCTTTGGGAACCTTAGTCTCTATTATGTATTTATCTAATTATCTATATATTTTATCATAAAAACATAAAAACATTTTATTTTATTAGATTGGAAATGACAGTAGTGTGTATGCGTTTGGAGATTACATTGTTGTAAATATGCAAGAAACCATGGAACATCGCGTTATACGTTCAAAACGATTCAAAAGCCATAAAATCCTGAATGAAGAAGCTAATATAAAAGATATAAAGAAAGAGTCTGATATAGACATTATGACATGTGACGACGAAGTTACGAGTGTAAAATCGCAGCTCCTGGAAGGTCAGTCAAAGAAAACAAAAACAGGAACGAATGAACTCCTGCCCGAATTTCCATACATTGCACGCAAACCTACTAGATTTTACTGTGAACCATTAGAAATGCCAAAATTTCTATATGGTTTGTGTCCACGAGTACAGGCAACAAGAAGAAGGATGTAGTAAGTGTCAATACGATTTAGTAAATAGCAAATCCACTTAAATTCATTTTGAATTTTTTTTAATAGCTGTGAAAGTCGTGCAGCCGAGTGGTCACATATTCGACATATGCAATGTGAAAACCCTGATGGACAACAATTGGTTTATAGTAGCTTAGATATTTGCAAACCACGTAGTGGGTGGTCATCACTTATTATACCGGACAAACAAACACTTGTATCAGATGCTGGAAAACTATCAGTGCTGGATAGTCTCTTAACGCGACTCAAATCACAAGGACATCGTGTATTAATTTATTCACAAATGACCAAAATGATTGATCTTTTAGAGGTAAGTGTGATTTTATTCATAATATGGTAACTTTTTTGCAAAAATGGTATGATTTAGGAATATATGTGGCACCGAAAACATCGCTATATGCGATTAGATGGTTCTAGTAAAATTTCAGCACGTAGAGATATGGTCGCAGATTTCCAAACACGTGCAGATATTTTTGTATTTTTACTTTCGACGCGAGCGGGTGGCTTAGGCATTAATTTAACCGCAGCTGACACAGTAAGTGCTTTATTTGTAATTATTTTAGTATATATATTTAGATTTATACCCTGTGCTCAAAATGAAACAATAAGTGCATGTATAGTGGCAGTGCGCACATTTTCCAAATTTCTACCACTTACGAAATACGATCCTATGATACGAATCCAATGACAATTTTTTCAAACTGCGAAAACGAGAGAGTTTGATCATCACTGTAGTAATGAAAAGATTTTAAAGATACTGGTGACACACACCGCTCACTAAAATAAATTATAGCTCTCAAACTGTAAGGAATTACAAACTGTTGTCGTCCGTCGCCGGTTATTAGGCG
>NC_051847.1:112887176-112892222 GCF_002237135.1 Teleopsis dalmanni | reverse complement strand
CGCGATTTTTTGACCAAACGCGGCACCACTGTCATCACTCAGACACCATATTCGCCAGATCTGGCGCAGTGCAACAATTCCAATTCTCCCTTATATCAGCAGTGACATTTCACCTGCTCGATACATATATTTTCATATTTTAATTATTTCTAACTAACATTGGATTATTTTCATAATCAAAATAATAAACTATGTATATTATCTAATTTGTAATGAATCTATAGAAGTATAAAGTCATTGACTGAATTGATTTAGAAAAATCCTTAAAGTCTCTTCTAGTCAGCTCGATTAGTGCCTTACTGTCGCCAATTGCTTGTATTGAGCATCTTCATATCGTTGGTCACCTACTACTTTTACCGAAGATGAGAATATCTTCAGTATGTCCAGCGAGTACTGAATCAGGCACCTTTCTAGCCGGAAAATTTTTTGAATTTCTTCGACATAACTAAACCAGCGAATCCACTGAATTTGTATAAGGTTAACTAAGTCAATTCTAGTGATTTAGCGTATAACATATAGCTTGCCATTCCATATAATTTTGTATTCAATGTCATTACGTAAAGAACTATAGATCAACCGAAAAAATTTTCTCTCAAATATTTCTAACGCCTTCTCAACGCTGTTGGTTATTGGAAGAGCTTTCGTACCATACAACAGTTCTGGCATGATGACAGACTTGTAGAGCGTGATTTTTGTTTGTTGTGAGAGGGTTTTATTTCTCTCTGATTTTCGGTGAATCTATAGGCTGACGTCATATTTGGTGTTCGTTCGTGGCCAATAAAACAATGTTTTTGATAACTTAGAATTTACATTTGTCAGCAGTAAATTCGGTTCCAATAGGCTTAGGAAATTGGTTGGTTAACAGAAATTACTTTGTTATTTTCCTATTTACCACAAGACCCCTTTGATGTGCTCGTTTTTCTGAAATGCTTGAAATCCAAGAGGAATGATAAAGAATTAATAAAAAATTAATAAAAAATCATATCCATTTGAATATTGGTTTTGTCTTCATTTCGAAATGTTTTGTTATGTAAAATTTTGTTCAAGAAAATAAGAATCAATCCTTGCTCAAGACTTTCTTTCTTTTTATTTCAATAAAGAATTTCTAATCATGTCCTTGTGCCTGAAGGTTAAATAAACGAAATGCCAAAACTCACATTAAAATAAATTGCTTTATTTCTCAACAATTTGCAGTCAAATTAACCATTAAATGAATTTCTAAGTCCTTTAATTTGTTTGGTTTTAATTTTCAGGAGTACGCAATGCACGGTTCAGAAAATGAGCTACTTTCAATTTGGTCACATTCATTTCCACACTGTCATTAAGGTTGATTGAACCCAGGTCGGCGCAATGAGAATAGCCTGGAACAATAACAGAAGTAAAAAGCAATTAAAATGATGCTATTTTCACTCATTGCGGACGTTTACGAGTTTATAAATAAGCAAAAAAAAGGAAGAAACAATATTAAAATATGACAGGTACCTGGAATAACGATGACATTGCTGCCATTCTGCACTCCAACTGCACGCCACGGATCCAATTGGCCGTGGGTGAAAAAGGTGGTTTCGTAGTTGTTAGCAAGCGCCCAGTTAATTGTGTTACCAAAATAAGCATTTGTTTGGTTTATGCTCGAAGAGATGGTATCTGAAGTAAACGAGTTGTTGTACACATCACGGCACAGTTGCTGGAAAAAGCCAAGCGACACTTGACTAGCGAAAGGATGATGATACCTTGTAGCTGTTGTGGTATACCAACCGAATTCAGAGCAGGTTTGATAGTACCATTGCCGCACTAGATTACAAGAATTATTTATGAAGGTATACGACAAAATCTTAATTGGTTTGGTTAGTTTGTTGCTCTACTTACTGCCGTAATTATCTTGTGCAAAAAAGTTTTTGGTGCTTTCGTATGAGAGATCGATGCAGGCATCATACTTCGTATCCCTCAACCAGAACATATCACTTAGAAATGTAGTTAATGCCTCTGTATCATTGGATTGATGAGATAGCAACTTTTTGCACATACTCTTTATATATGAACTGTGACAACAAAGTATTTTTAATTTTTTTTGTACAGTTTTAGATTTTAAATATGCAGAAATTATTAAGTGATTTTACCTATAGCTTTGCACCACTTCGGAAAAGTAGTAGCCGACAGTATTAAAAAATGCTTCAATGTCCAATGGATTCATGGTATCAAAGTTATCGCAAACCATCAATTTATGTATAATTTCATCACTTGCATTCAATTTGAATTGTGCAGCTAAAGCTTCCATGCCTGTCTTTATTCGTTTATAACAAGTTGAGCCACCTTTTCGTTTTATAGATTCCCCAGCAATTATCATATATTCTTTAAAAAATTACGATTAAAATAAATATATAATTGGAATTAATTTAGTGAAATGATGGAAATCTATTGTTAAAAAAAAAAAGAAAAAAATTACGGATAAAAATCTTCGGTAAGGACATCTTGCTTAAGTAGCAGTCAGACACTGCAATTGATATATTGAGTATATCTTCTATGAAGCAATATATGCAAGCCATAACACAGTTCGAACAATGAACTGTTGACACTGACTAGATTGGATGTACAAACCTAAAAAGTTTTGCATCTATAAAATATTTAACTATAAGTGTATCTCTATAGTTATATTTCCAATTAATAAAAACTATAAAAATCATAGTTTGAGACCTCAGCTAATGGGAGATATAATACAGTTTATTTTGCATAACATTTAAATAGATTAGCTCAACAATCGAAAGATAACATTAAATATGTACCAATATTAAAATGGGCTAATCATTAGACATCCAGACTATCAGAGTAATATCCATAATTTAATTGAATTAGTCTTGCTGATTAGAATATTGGTAGAAGTATATGAATAAGTCTACACCCAAATAAGGTATTTAATGTTTTCTTCACTGAGTTAAAAATATCTTCACAAATTTATTATATTCCTTCACAAAAGTGCGAAGAGGAAAGGTAACATATTATGATCACTGGAAATACTTTTTATATAGTTTAAATAGTTTATTTGAATGACTTTTTTAATAACTACGTAAAAGTCGCCGTCGTAATACTCATTTCAATACTCATCCATTGTGTTGATATCATAATCATTGGTGGAAGCAGTGATACAGCACAACCAATAAGATGTGTATATTCAGCTATTTCCGGAGGAATGCTTTTATTTTTACTTGGATTCTTGATTAATACAACAATATTTATTGATTTGTAATAATTTAGAAATTCCAAAACCCAATTAAAAGAATTTAAAATCATAGTGAATTTCGGTTTTACATTTTCTTAATTGTTTGCAGAAGTTTTATTTTAAAATATTTCTTACCATAAAAATCCATTTTTGCAAATAGCGGTGCACTTGAGGCCCAACCAGCGGTTGCTAAACCAGGATATATTTTCTGAAACCAAGCCACAATACTTCCGGCATAGGAACCACCTGCTAGTATAACTTTACTATTTGTCATACTGTTTCTGGATTGTTTTTGTGTTGTAATAAAAACATTGAGATCTGCTAGAGCTTGTTTAATATTTAGGTATTTTAGGTTTTCTAAGGAAGTATCACTAAACAAGCAAGGATAAAGTAATAACTAATTAATATTTAAAATCGATTTAATTCTTACTTCTCCGGAATGCTTTTGCCATAGAAGCGATGTTCCACATAATAAAGCATTGCGTGGTGTTGCAAAGCGATATCATAGAAATGTCCTGTAAGCAAGTAGGCTTTCGAGATTTCCCATTCGCCACCAATAAATATGAAGAGTGGTGCACCAGCTTCATAATATTTATCATTTTGGAAGTAACGCTGCATTCATTGATTAAGTAATTAGATTTTACTGAAATATGAATCATATGAATAAAAAATATTTCTCCAAATACCATTTGCCATGTTTGATTGTTGTTCCCATCGAAATGATCAAGCCGTTGTTCCAGCCAATGCTCTTTCACTTCATGTTGACTGCGGTCCTTTGGTAATAGAAGGGGCGGTTCTTGTAAAATTCTTCGGTTCGGATTAATTATGCGCACTGCATTCGCTTGCATAACTAAAAATATTAAAAGTATTGCAGTGGCCATGTCAGTTTCCAACCGTTTAATAAATTATTGTTTCATTTTTTATAGTATTTATTCAATTCTACTAAAAGCGGTAGTGGAAATATAAACCTTAATAAGCTACTACCCGCATATTATGCTGTCTGAGTTCAATGCTATTAATGCTGTTCATATAGCAGTTAACCTTATGAATATATTTGATAACGAAAATGTTTTTCTTATTTTTTTTTTGTTTTTTTTTTTGTATTTCAGTATTTTTTTATAGAAATGAATTTGATTTTTACCACATGTTTTATTATGTACCACATTTGTCTTGTTATTTTCTTAATTTTGTATATGTAGTGCAGTTATAAAGCACTTTATTTTATAAATTTTATGTTATTCTTACTTTAAATATTTACAACTGAGTCCCTTTGATATCTAAGAAAGTGATTTTGAGGATTCATAAAAAAGGCAGCATCAGTACTTTTCGCTATTGCATCCACTGTGCTGGATTAATGAGAAATAATTTTCACAAAATGTTCGGAGAAGCTAAAATCCATTTCAACGTTTTTCTTGTGCCGTGTGCCATATAGAATTCATTCATGTAAATTACAAAAAAGTTACACATAACCTTGAGTAGTTACAATAGTTACAACTATTTCACGACTCTCTTCTTTCCGAACCATTCATATTTTGGTGCTCACGGTTTTTACTCACTTTAATCACTAGCACTATTCACTCATACGCACCGAATCCCACACAACCTTCACCTTAAAAGTGAGTGTGAATACTTGTTTGTGTGTTCTTGCCTGTGTGTGTGTATGCGTGTATTCTGTTAAACTTAATGTGAGTGTATAAATGTTCTCGAGCGAATCAGAATTTCCAAAGTGATTGTGTGGGCGAAATGTGGGGGGTGGTTCCAATGTTCTATTGAAAATGATTGCATTCGCATAAAAGCGTGGGTTTGCTATGGGCAGTACTGCATTTCAAATT
>NC_051847.1:112865818-112887076 GCF_002237135.1 Teleopsis dalmanni | reverse complement strand
TACTATACCATATAAAAAAATTGTGCTTTAAAGTGGTTTATATTGTTACTTTACTGACATAGATTTTACTTAAGTAATCACTTAAAATGAAGGTTTTGAAATCTGTACTGTAGCAATAAAGATGTATTGTGTACCCCGCTCTTTTAAGATGTAGGTATACTTTAAACACAAAAAGAATTTATTTATTGGCCAAAATCAGCACAAAAAAAATTCTGCGTAAAATGCCAATCTATCAGAATTTTTAAGACCTCAAACATTTCTTCAGTTTTAAAACACTTTTTCAGAGAACATAGGAACGATCATAAAAATAATAACAAAGAAGTCCATAAAATATCTGATGTAGTTCCTTCGTGAAAATGAAGAAAAATAATAGTCTGAAAACATCAAATATGTGTGTGAGCAACATGCTATCCTCTGCCGTTGGGTGGATTTTCATGGACACTGAGATACATGCGCCACTACGCATTCCTCGCAGTATGATGAAGTATTTTGTGTGCCCCCAGAAAAGGACATGTTGACATTGTACGCGCATATAAGCCAATTTTGTGTTTTCACTTTGCTCACAGCTAAGCCATTTCGTCCTTGTTTTGTGTAAATATAAACTTTTTATTTTGTTTCTTACGTTTCTTACGTTTCGTGTTCTTCCTTATCTCCTGGTCGACTTTGATTCATGTCAACTGTATCCATTAAATCTGCTGTCCTTCCGTTCCACTCCTACGGTTAGTTACATTTCCGGTTTGCTGTTTGCGTTGGTGTCGTGAGCGTCGCCCTTCAGTCAGCCAAAGCAAGCTGCTGATTACTATATTTTATAGACAGCGCAGGATACTCCATATATCCATATATACTCTTTGACAAAGCGGCAACAAGTAGTAAATTTTTTAAATTATTCTGACAAATGGAATATTTTGTCAAGTAAATGTAGTGAAATAAATTCATAGAATAAAACAAGAAAACATACGAGTAAAGTCAAGTACGAGTGTACGTTCCAGAGTAGACAGGACGTTTCATAAGAAAAAAGCATAAAGGTGGGAAAAGTTTGTTTTATTTAAAACAGTCCCCTTTCAAATTAATACAGTGATTGTACGCTCTGAATACATATTCAATTCGTGTTTTAGATTGTCGGACGGGATATCCGTCACACAATCTATATATTCTTTACAAGCCTCTTAGTTAATTTCAACGTCCACAAAACGCTTTCTTTTCATTACGTTTTCCTGAAAACGAAAAAGTTGCGCGGTACCAATTAGAGTGAATATGCATAGTTCTTGGATTAACCAACACTTATAATTATCAATAGGTGACCACACTGCAAATACCCATTTCGGATAAATCATGCTTACTTTCGAAAGTACCTAATATTTATTAATGGTAAGTTCAAAGTGTTTTTAGATTGATTTCCTTCTTAAGAAAATATATTTTAGCAAATTATGACTAGTACTGGATTTTCATTTAGAATGTGTTTAATATATGAGGCTTGTACCGCTAAAATAAGATTGGGGTATTATATTTACTGAATATGCCTACGTTTAAATCGTGCTATTTTATATGATTTAACCTAAGTAATAGGGGTCTTTTGTTGAGCAAGAATTTTTTATATATATATATATGTCTCCCATAAGTCCCAACTCTAAGACTTAAGGATAATGAGAGTTGTCTTATTTCAAAAGTTGGATTTTAAATATCTGCTGACATTTTTTTTTTAATTTTTATTGATAATTAGTGATATTTTGACTGCTAGAGAATAAATTATATCATTTTATTTGATGTTTCTATTATTTCTGCAGAACCGCAGAAAATAATGGAAATTTCCGATTATGCATTACGCACATAATCAAAGTTTCACTGGTTTCCAAAGGTGAAAGCATGGGTGGAAAAGTTCAGAACAGGGCAGTTGGTTTTTGAGTAGTGAGTTGCGATGTGGTTGTTCTGAGAGTTGTTCTTGAGAAGTTTTGTTTGAGCGTTAAAGTATTCAAGTGGCAGTTGTTTTTTCGGGTTTTATTGCTAAAATCAAGTATTGCTAAAACCTATTATAAAATTAAAGATTAAACAAAAGAAAAAGAAATAAAACAACTTAAATCGATCATGTGAATAAAAAGGTGCAACAGAAGAAAACATTTAGTAAATTTAACACTTCTGCAACATAAGCCATCATATCCAGTCAGTAAGTTCAACAAAACAACAATTACAGCAATTTCAGTGCAACATCAACGACAGCAGCAGCTTCAGCAACAGCAGCAGTTGCAACATCAACACTAGCAACAACTTCAGCAACAACAGCGGTTGCAACATCAACATTAGAGTGAACACCTTGAATAATGACCGACCAATGTTGCTGACAGCTCGCTTCTTCATACAAATAGAACACAAGCGAATAAACTTTGTTTTTGTATAAGTTGTAAGGCCCAAATTTTATTCTAAAATTTAACCCCACATATTAAATGAATAGTTAAATATGAGTTTTAAATCCACTTAGTAAAAAAAACATATTTCTATATTCAATAAAATTTTTCTGCAGTAACACCTATTTTTGACCCTGTAAATTACATATCAAAGACAAACATTTTTTATAAACGAATGACCCTGTAAAGTAAAATATGTTTTGATTAATTTTTTGCCGCTAATAAAAGTTAGTTAAATTTGTTGTAACTATTTCACTTGTTTGTCTGCATAAACAAATTTAAGAAAATATCGTGCACGCATTTTTTATATGATGCAGTTATTTTTATCGAATTTGATGGCAATGCATACAACAATAAGAAATTTGTTTTGACAATTTTACGGGACTTTATTTATTTGAAAATAATTATTGTTTTTGTATGTAATGGAAGGAATTTCAAATAAAAGAGCAGCGAAATTGCGAAATCGTTCTATTTGGAATTTCTTTCACTACAGGTAAGAACTATTTTGCTAGGGACGATAGTGGGAGCTCGGACTAGTTGGTCCAGGCACATGTTGATTCGTTTGGCCATTGCTGACGATCACCGTGTGAATGGATGGACTGGTTTGGGCGAAGTGATGGTGGTTGAATTACCTTCTGCTTGGCTTATGCTGGCGTAGGGTAGTTTAACCAGTTGAGTTACCTGCTGCTTGGCTTATGCTGGCGTTGGGTAGTTTAACTAGTCATCCAGTTTTCCATTTGGCCATAGCTGATGGAGGAATGGACGACGAGTCACAAACACTGTCAAAAGGCGTGTGGGACAACGAGCGTTTGGCAATTGCTGACGGACGTGGCCAGGCGTAATAGCAGGAAGGGACCCTTGTCTGGTTTTTACTGACAAAGGTATTGATTTATATTTTATTAGAGTTTCTTTAGGTTTAGCCTATTTGGAATTTCTTTCACTACAGATTTCACGATTCTAATGACACCAACTTGCGCACCACTGACATCAACAGCATACAACATTCTACACCGTTTACAACATCGCTACAACAGTGTTACAACAGTGTTACAACAGTGTTACAAAATTAACAACATTCCACATCATTGACAACATTTTCAACATCGCTGTCTATTACTTTCCACAACTTAATTTATATTTTTTTTGGTTAAATAATAAACGCTACTTTAAACAAAAGTGTCTCTATTATTTCACATTTATAAATTTTCTTATAACGAACCCTGGTATACTCGCTGAGTATACCCCAGCTATAGATAGGGCCGGAAAAAGGTCGTTATAAAGTTGAGCAAAACAAAGACCTCTCACAATATCAGACCTACCTTTGTCAATTCGGCGGCTTTCCTAAAGATTTGGCAATTTCGAAGCAAAGTTTTCACCAAAGCAAAACAACAGTAACGTACTTATGAAAAATAACTCATGCCTATACACTCCTTGAAAAATAAAATCCTCTCTCGATGAACCAGTATGAACTATTAACAACAAGATATTGAAATTCGCATATACTTCTATGCGAGCAAAATGAAGAATCCTTTTTATTTGAAAATTAAAGATCATAGAATATTGTTGAAGCTGGAACTTTCATCATGCGTCCTTATTTTAAAAAATTCAGGTTTCCGATAACTTGGTGGCAACAGTTTGAGCTCCTGTCAGCTAAAAATGGATGTTCCAAACTGTCGAGAACATGAGGATTGTTCAAATACGCTCCACAAAAAATTGCAGTCGTCCTTACTGTATTGTAATGACACCAAACCGATAAATGTGTGCTCCAACAAGACTAGAACAGGACGTGTTGTGTGATTTCTGGCACCATTTAGTTGAAACTACAATGCTTTCATATCCAGATTTTCGATTTTTCTAAAACAAATTCATGTGGCTGTTATGTTTAGAATTGGCATTAGCTTTCTAATTTTCGAAAAATACCGGCCTATGCCATCCTCAGAACACGTGTCACACCATGTAGTAATTTTTTGTAAATGTATGGATTTTTCGATTGTGGTAACCTAAGTAATAGAGGTCTTCACAGAAGCATTAATTTCTGGAAATTCGTTTCAAACAGTATGAAAATATTTTCAAATACAATGAAAATGAAAATATTGTTGCATTCTAAAGTATTTAAAACCAATTTTTTAAAACATTTACGAATTTGCAATACATTAACCCTATGGCCCAATGTTCCCCTGGGAACCTACTGGAATGAAGAAAAAGAAGAATGCATAAAACCAATATTGGTTATCAATCTTGGTTTTATTGAAAACAACCAATATATAAGCAATTAATCAGGGGAACTTAATATTTTTGAGTTCAATATTTAAATCCATTTTAAAGAAAAACATAAAAACTTAAGAACAAAAGCAAGGAATTTCATTTAAAAATGTTGAATAAAATTCAAAAAGTAAATAGAAAAAATATGGACTGTTTTCTTCCAGATTTAAGAAATGGACATATGTTCCTTTTCCCAAATTTTCTCTCGTAGCTGTGTGTATCAAAAGGATTTGACAACAATAGAAATAACTTTTCATGGCCAAAAATTAACACTTTTATTAAATTTTCATAAAACGAAAAGAACTCTTTAAATATTCATTTGGAAAGGACTTTGCGTTATGGCTTAATTAGCATTTCTTGTACATACTGGAATTTACGACTTACTAATGGGTCACAAGCGGGGCGCTTGGTTAGGCAATTTGTATGAAAACTCAAGAAAATTCCTTTATGGTTACGATTTAATCACTTTAAAAAACGAGTCATAAAAAATTCATGGAAAGTAACTTTCTGGAGCAGCTTCACTTAACATCGGTCTGGCACATTGAATTTGTCAGAAAATTTGAGGCCGACGAGCAGAGTTCCGCTGGAGGAAAGCATCCAAAAAAGGATACGAGTTCGTAATAAAATTAAATGCCTTATATAAGCGACACAGAAATGCCCGAAATACCAAACAAGTGCATAAAAACTTTATGAGGCTATGAGGCTATGAGGCTGTAAGGCTCTAAGACTACGAGGCAGACAGAAATAAAAATAATAAATGCGAGTTATGAAAAAGGCTAAAGACAAAACTTTTGAATACGAACCGAGTGCAGAAATATCTTTTGTGGTGAATTATTCAACGGAACTGCAGAACGAACTGAAGAATGCCAATAAGTCACAAAATTTATGAAATAATTTTAAATTTTCATTATTTTTGTTTTAATTTCAAACTTCTAAACTTCCCCTGCAATCAAACAAAGGCAGTAGTGACTGTGGTTAGGAAGAGCCACTGCCATTCTCGCTTGAAACTTGAGCGTCTCAAATTGGGCAGATAATGAAAATAAAATATTTAACTTAATTAATTTTTTTTTTGTTTCTGTAAACTGTTTGAGCAGAAAGTCAAACATTTCACTTATAATTCCCGAGGCAAAAATATTGACCTTTTCAAGTGCAAAGTGCAGAGATACTTGGTACTTGTTGCGTAGGTGCATGTAGTCCGGAGCTCTTCGTGTTATTAGTTCAAATAATTTTGTTTCAGTTTTGAAGAATTTTTCGCCTGACATCAAGATTTTTAACACAAACAGATTTAAAAATAAGTCAAATATTTATTTTCGTTCTACTTAAACATAAATGTTGACATATTGTGGTACATGAAAAAAACAGTTCATCACAATTTGATTGTAACGACTTCATTTAATAATTAGAAGATACAATTTTTGAAACAAATATAAATAAAATAAAATTAAATTAAATTTTGGATATGTTTCAATATACGAGTAGCATTTAAATACATTGTACTCTCAGCAATCCAGCCCACGACACGCTTAAATTCTGAAAACTTTCGAAAGAAGTTTCTACTTACAATCAGAATATATAGTATTTTAAGGACTGATATAACAAACGTTGTTATGGTTTAGTTCAAATGAAATTTGAATTCATTCTAATCACAACTTTCCGTAATATGTTCAAACTGTAATCTCTGCTAAGCAAGATTGGAATTCTGTAATCTTTAATGGCGGTGGATCAATTCATATTATCATAGACAACTCTAGAGTAAGAAATAAATGTGAATATGACAAATATCTAAAACTCTCAATAAGTCAATTGGTCAGTTTTCAGGATTACTTAATGTTTCCCATGCTAAACTTTGAATGGTTTTCATGAGTAGTCTTAGATGGTAAATCTTAGTCGTTGTAAATCGATTTACATTTCAAAGATAATCAATCGCTCGAAAGTATAGAAGCAGAGACTTGAAACGGTTATCACTCAATAAGATATGTATAACTTGTCTCATCCTCATCTCCCAGTGGAGCATAGAATCTCATTGGTTTCATTCATTGTGACATTTTCGCTTGGATTTGGCACCTCCGAAATCCTTGTGTCAGCTGCGAAGGATTTCTCGTAGTGAAATGATTACCTTTTAGAGTAATTGTATCTCTATTTGCTTTTATCTCCATGCTTGAATATCGGTTGGGTGCTATTGTCAGTTGGTAGTGGGTCCAAGGCAGTACGCTAGACACGTTTATAAAGCGATTCGCTTGTTCCGAGGCAAATACCTGCTTGAACCTGCGCCTAACATGGCGAATAGTCGCTATGAATGTTTATATATTGAAGTTGGTCAATACTTGTGAAGTGGCGGCTTTTCAGTTCCTCTATAAGCAATCTTTTAATTCCTTAGACTAAAGATGTTGGAATAAGTCTTAAAACTGTTCCCTCTCTTGTTGGCCCTGACTAAAAATTCCACACGGATTGGGTACCATGTCTTCATCATAGTTGCTCAGGTTTCTAGAATGCACCACGTGGAGGTCGGAGTAGAAATTGAGAACATTCGCTAGACGACTGTTCCCCTTATGCACCCCAAAATATTTATAACAACAAACCTCTATCAAATTTTGGTTCGGAATTATACTGACTTTATGGAATACTACAAAACTGACACGGTCATCGAACATGGCAAGTTTCGTTCCCAAGAAAAAAGAAATCCATAATATCAATCAATAGTTTAGAATTACAGCTCCATTTCGAGAATCTCAATGTATCAATATTTCTGTCAGCATAGATTGTCTGGAAAGGACAGACAGAAGAAGAAGATATGCACGGAAGCAATGGCTTAAAGTAAAGGCGCTTGTTTGTGACTATCTCAATAAAAACCTTGGAGGTCTCTAATAATTACAGATTCAACAAATTTCCTTAATACAATATAAGTGCATAAATTCATCCCAAGCGATAAATTTAAAATTCATGAAATTTCTTTTTTCGTAGCAAAGTGAAAGTTTTTATAAAAAAGAACAAAAGGAAAAATCGCATCTATAAAAACAAACAAAAACTTTTTATAGAAAATAAAATAAAATTTTGTATGAAAATATTTTAAGTAAAACTTTTTGCTGTTTTGACAACAAAAATTTTGAGAACTTTTGCTGAATTGGCAGAAGGGAAGAAAAAATTCTAGACGAGTGCGTGGTCTAAAGCTGCTTTTGTGATGCGGAAGAACCTGCAAAAAATAAAAAAGCAGTAGAATTTATTTTCAAAAATATTTTAAAGCACTTTAGTACCTTAAAAGTATCTCACAAAGAGTCGAGCAAGCATCTTTAATTGATGCCGGGTTTTGCTACTTTTCATTAACAACCAAAGCAACCAGCCAACGAAATTTAAGAAACGACAGCAAATATGTTTCCCTTCAGACTTTTTCGTATTTGTGGGTCAAGGAAAGCGACGAGAAGGACTTACAGATGTGTAAAATTGCTTAATTGGTGCAATTTTCGAGATACTCGTAATTACAAAAGTGCAGAGAGGAGAGTGCAGAATATATGAGTTTCAGAAATTTGAAAAAATACTCATAAATTTATAAGTACGTGAACCGACATTAGAAACTATGTTCTCGACAAGTTGCAGATGCCGGAAACTATCTACTGAGCGAATATTCTTGAAGAGTGAACTATCATTTTTAGTAAAAAATAGAATAAATACAATATTGTTTTTTTCACTGCCAGGGAAGCAATGTCATCTGAAAATGCAGTGATAATATTGGTTATATGATGGCAAGTCGAATATATACAATAAATACAAAATGGGACTAAACACGGTACCTTGTATCAGATGAGCATTTTCAAGACTCACTCCAAATGACCGATCTTCTAGGCAAGAGAAGAGTATATACCAGTAATGTTTTAATAACAAACCTTTTAGTTTTTATATAAGTCCCATGTGCATACCTTATCTACTGTTCAGAAGTCATCTAAAAGTAAAGCCGAACGACAATTGGTCGTCGAGATCGACAAATGGCTTTGGGACGTAGACCCGCCCGTTCTTGGAATCTCCATGACTCATATTGTTCTGTTACATATTAACATTCTGCCATTCTCTGTCATTTTCATATTTAGAAAATATTAGTATAATAGGAATATTGCACATGGTGTATTAAGAATATAGTTTTTTGATAGAATATTAAAAAATTTTAATATATTCTAGCAATCAAAATTTTTACCCGAAGCACTCTTAGTTGTCCATGTTTCTAAAACTGATCCTTTGTTCTATTGTTTTATTTGCTTCAAAAAAAAAATTTTTAATTTCTAATAAATACAAATAATGAAATAGATATAAATATTTAGTTTGATAATTAATGTGGCTTTTATATATTTGACCGCAAACTAAAGTGGCATTTGCGTTTTTATTGACGCCATTAAACGCGGCGGCAACAACAATGGCGACCACAACCAACGCACTCATATCCGTTTCCTCATAAGATTATTCAAATGTGCAGTTTATGGAGCGCAACAGCGACGAATGCCAACAAACGAGCCACATTACCATCAACTAAAACAAAAAACCAACTGCTTACTCCTGCTTACTCCTGCTTCCTCTGACTTTCACTGACTTTCACTGAATTTTATTGACTTTCACTGGCTTTCACTGTTCCCAGCGGTACACAAGACCACAAATAAGGATTGCGGTTGAATAAGTCTGTGCTTGGATGTATGTGTGAGTGTGTGAATGGGTTTGAGTGTCCCTAACTTCTATTGCTTTTATAGCCATTGCAAGCTTCAATACTTTTACTGGGTTTGAGTACAAAAAGGATGAAATCCTGGTTTGAATTTTTTGCAATTTATGAACTGACAAAGTAAGACGCAAAAGAATGAAGTAGCAGAAAATTTCCAAGAGTTACAGGATATTTGCAACCTGCTTCATTGCTTTTCTTTGTTTGTTTTCATTGTGGCGCATGTGAAATAATTCGAGCAATTCTTACATTTACTCCTCATATCATTCAACACACATTCACATATTAAAGGACATTTAATACCTCAATCTCATTTTGCTTAATAAGTCTCCAGAGTCTTGCTGGATCTTACCTTCTAACTGCCTTGACACATTGCGAGCTGTGAGCCGAGCACCGAGGCTACGCAATTATTGCTTAATTTCTTGTACAATTCCTGCTTTAATTATTTTCTGTTGGGAAAATTTCACACACATCCATCCTTCCGACGACATTGTGGTTCTTTTAAATTTGTTAGATAATAAATGTTTGTTAAGAAGATATTCCCACATTAAAATTAACAGCAAAAAGCCACATCACAAGTCACATAATTTACGTCAACCTCAGGCAAGATGTACGAATTATTCTCGACTCTTCCCATTCCCCTCCTTCTAAAAGTAAATTTGTTTTCTTGCATTCAACTTTGATTCAAAAGTGAACTTAATCTTTCATTCTAATTGGCAGTTGGTAACCTGAAAACCTGAAAAATCTGAAATAAAACGAATTTCAAATTACTACAATGAGTGGAGGGAAGAAATAATATTTGAAAACCTTATTTTCTACGAGTGGACCTTGATCTAAGTAATATGTAATTTGGACTAGAGTGCTAGACTAGAAAGCTTTATGCTGAAAGTCTACTTCTGCATGTCTTTCACGTAAGAACTGATTGTTTTAATAATAGATGACATACAAGTCATCTTTATTTCTTTATACCCTCAGGATCAATAATATGAGGAATAGCCTATAGTACAATGCAAACTAAAATGATATAATTTCAATGTCTTTCAACAGAAAGTTTTAGAGAATGTTCAATCTTCAAGAACTCTAGCACTCAACAAATCTGGCTTGACCAAGCGGCAAATGCTTCACCACCAAGACCATGGTGGTTCAGTAGCAACAAATGGAATTTGATATAATCCCACTAGCTTATATTATGCTTGCCGTCACTGAATGAGCACCAAATATCTACAAAGAAAACCCATACAAACTCGTTGCCTCCAGAATTATTTGACCCGTATCCTTTAAATGAATGACATTATAAACTCTAGTTAATTTAATTTTAACATATATAATTTATCTTTATTTAATTATTTGAATGTTTTACCAAATTTACTCTTCTAACACTTTTACCATTCTTTAACACTGTTCGATATAATAAAGAGACCTAAATCGGAATCACATTTCACCCACATTAACATATAACTTATACCAATTATTTACTGGCTTCGCTTCGATATCTTCTTCAAAACATCAAAGAGATTGGATTATAAATAGACTTTAAAGAAAATAAATTGATAAGAATAAGAATAAGAAAGAACAGGGTACTAGCTCCCATTTGAGCAAAGCACCGCGACCATGATTGATCTTTTGTGCTACAACAGACCCTAACTGAACAAAAGATATTCCGCCTTTCGAATGAAGGCCAAAATGTCGGTTGTTGAGGACCTCCTAATGTCACCTGTTACATCAGTGACATTATGACAAAAGAAGATGAAAGTAGATTTAAACCACTAGAATAAGCCACACCCAAATCTCTGACAAATATGAATTTTTTAAATTAAAATAATATTATCAACAAAAATAACTTGAACCGATTTGAGACAAGTTAACTATTTGATATAGTTATATCTAAAGAAAACTACACTTATTCTCCTATCAACTTATGTCATCAGAACCTATAGCATTCTAATCAACCATATTATTATATGTAGTTCTATGAGCTGGAATATTGGCTGTTCGTGACGCGACATTCTTTGTTATCAAGCATATTGACAAGAGAATTAATTTTCATAGAAAAAAAAAATAACAAATCAACTAAATGAGATACAGTCAAACCTCTCCATAGCGAACCTACCTATAACGAATTCCTCTCTATAAAGAAGTTTTGTTGAAGACACAGCGAATTTTTAAATTATTTCATATATGCTACTTGAACCTCTCTATGTTATATCGAATTCCTTTCTATAACGAAGTTACGTACCTGAACGTAAACAAATTTTTACATACAAAAAAATCTCTATAACAAATTTATTCAAATATAAGGTAACGAGTCAACTAACACGTTTGAACTTATGAGAGACTTCTTCGCTTTTAAAGATTGGTAGAGAGTTTTTAGAGAGCAGAATTTTTAGATATTTTTGAAAAGGCTTTTTCGAGTTGAATAAAAAAATAAATTATAAAAATTTAAGTTCTACATAATAATAAATTAGATAGCACTTAATAGATATAATTTTTCTAAATACAAACGAATATATGATTAATATGTTTAATGTTATGTATGTTTATATATGTAAACATGAATTAAATATATTTCTTAAATAAATACGTACGTAAAAGCCCAATAAAGCCCAATAAAAGAAAATTTGTTTAACCTCTCTATAACAAAAACCTCTTTATAACGAAGTTCTTTGCAGGCACCAGAGATGTCGTTATAGAGAGGTTTGGCTATGTGCTCATTTTTTACAATGTTGCCCAAGCACAGCTATTATTCCAGAACACAAGGAAGCTAACTTATAATATTTTTCTGTTTAGATTCCAGATTTTTAGGCCAATTATATGAACTGAATTAATAACTTAGATAATTTTAAGTTAACAAACTCACGGTTAAAAAATTATATATGATAATAATATATATGATAATAATATTTTTATTATTTTAAAATTGAAATAATAATACGAAAATGGAAAAACGAGTATTTGAAATAGCCAAAAAAAACTAAATTTGGCGGAGACTAATGTTGGAACAATTTTACCTGACTCCTAATTCAAAAAATCAGGTTTGGAGGTAAATGAGCATATAGTTTTCATTCACGAATTATTCCATTCAATAATTCTGAATTGCTGCAATATAAGTTTATTGTTTTACAGTTTTCTTCCTCATGAACACTAACATCTTCTTAGCTGATAACCGTACACAAACTCACTTTGGAATCGATGAGCGAATTCAGGACCATACATATAGATCCAAATCTCATCTATAGCAATATAACATAATATTTTTAATGTAGCACTTAACTTTTCAAAATAATGAAATAAACACTTAAATTTTCTTAGCTGATAACCATACACAAACCCACTTTGGAATCGATGACCGAATTCAGGACCATACATATTGATCTACATCTCATCCAAAGCAATATAAGATAATATTGTTTACGTGGCACTTAGCTTTTTATATTAATGAAATGAAATTACATTAATAGAATTAATAGAATGTTTATACTCCAATTTCTCCTGCCCACTCTGATTAGGTAGGCATTATCGGACAATAGGCTCTTAAGCAATTGAAATTCAACTAATACTTAAAATAAATTTTTAATATACTTATAATAACTAATTGAATAACTGAAATAAACAAAATCAAATAATTTTATATTTCTTGAAAACTATTTACATATGAGTAATTTTCTTAAAATTTTTGTACTAAAATTTTCGAATTTTTTAATTTTTGGTGCTGCTAAGCTTTTTTATGCTAATATTTTTAATAATTTAATTTAATTTATATGCTCAGCTTGAATAAAGACTTTTACAAAAGTTTTCGAAGCATCGAAAACATTTTTTTCAAGAAGGCAACAAATTTTCATAAATTAAAAATTTTGCAACACTGGTGAAAAGAGTTTTAAATAGTAAAAGCAAATTTGATTTGGTTTATATCACAGCTAAGTACAGTGTTGCACTTCAAAAATTAAATTTTAAAATTTATTGTTAATGGAATCCGTTTACTCTGTGTTAATTAACGCATGATACTACATTTACATTGTGAGAGTAAGAGAACGAGATTAAGTTAATCTGCATTTTTAATCTATACCGTTAACATTATATATTGAAAATTGATTTTCGTGGGTTTGATAAATTTCTGTAAATAAAGCATTTAATTACAATTTTGTATAAAAAATTGTAATATGTATATATTTAATAAATTGTTGTATAACAATAATTTAACAAATTGTAGTTATAATTATATTCAAATTCTATACAAGTATTCATATCTCTTGAAGATCGTAAAAAATCTACGACACAAAGACATTTCTTCTAAGATCGTAATAAAATCTACGACATTAAGACATTTGCAGAGTTGCATTGAGAAATAATAATCATTTTAAAGGAGATTAAAAACTAATCTCGACGAAAAGGAAATAAACTTTTGTGTGGGAAATCTGAGATGAACAACAAGGATAATACTTTAATCTCGATTTTTGCTTTAGTCTACTTTTAATCACACAATGTAAACGCCGTATTATTTAAAAATCAAGGCTCGTATATATTGATTTGAAATGGTTAAAATTTACATAAATTGTGTTCAATATTGATAAAAAGAAAACTTATACTTAAGCTTAGGCTAAAAACTTTTCCAACATCTTCTTTCCCAGGAATAGAACTTGCAATATTTAATGTATTAAATTAAATTAAATTAAATTAAATTAAATTAAATTAAATTAAATTAAATTAAATTAAATTAAATTAAATTAAATTAAATTAAATAAATTAAACTAAATTAAATTAAATTAAATTAAATTAAATTAAATTAAATTAAATATAAATTAAATTAAATTAAAATAAATTAAATTAAATTAAATCAAATCAAATTAAATTAAATTATTAATTAAATTAAATTAAATTAAATTAAATTAAATAAAATAAATTAAATTAAATTAAATTAAATAAATTAAATCAAATTAAATTAAATTAAATTAATATAAATTAAAATAAATTAATTAAATTCAATTAAATTTAATTAATTAAATTAAATTAAATTAAATTAAATTAAATTAAATTAAATTAAATTAAATAAATTAAATTAAATTAAATTAAATTAAATTAAATTAAATTAAATTAAATTAAATTAAATTAAATTAAATTAAATTTATGTATTAAATTATGCAGTCTAGGATCTTGTTATCTAATCCTCTATTATAAGTTTTGAAACCTCAATACCGAGAGGTTTATTCTCAATTTGGACTCTATGCAATATCGCAATCACTCCACCTGTTTCTTTTCAGATCAAGACGTTGTTTAGTATTCGATTATCATTCGATTCCAATATTTTCTGTCACATATCGGTTCTAAGACACCGCTGGGACCATTGTTGTTCGGCAATTCTAGAACCCTTAAAGTAACGCCTACATTGTTGAACAAGTTATTTGTTTTCTTGTAACTTTAACAACCATTACATGTTTCTAATAAAATAATTACAATAATCACCATTCTCAGACATTAGTTGACTCAAACGATTTTCTCGTTCGAATTCACCATTCTATCATTGAGTAACATCTGATTATGGTTTATTATGGTTGTCTATGTAAAATTTAATAAAGCTTTTTAATACCAATCCAAATATGATAGGAGTTCATAAATTATTCCTAAATTTGTGTAGTAATAATTTATTTTGAGGCTCTAAACCTCATTGATGACACAAAGTTGACCTTTGTTATTAGTTGTTTTCGGAAGCTTTTAGTGTGGCAAAAAACAGCAAATTGCTGGCCTATAGGCGCTAAGTGATGTATTGGCATCACTGTTGCACTCTGTCAAATATTATGTTTTGTTTATATATTTATATATTTTTATACATATTTGCAGAATACATAAAAAAATTTTCATTCAATTTAGGTTAATATTAAATATTCTCTACAAAAATAATAGCTACACAAAATACTAATAATTAACAAAAACATATGTCGACGTACATCCCAATAAACATTCACAATAAATGAGTTTTTAACCTTGGCAACGTGCGATTTTAGTTGATTATTAGTTAAGCGATTTTAAAAAAGTTGGACTAAGTTGTCATATGTAATTTTCAAAATAAGAGGATATTCTTTTGCGATATACTTACAAAAGAAAAGACCTTACTACTAGTTTTTATAAAATTTCGACAACGTTAAATATTTTAATTTGTTTTTATTTTATTTTGCTTTGTTAGAAGTGTCCATCATTGCAACAATGTTTTGTTATGTTACGTTAAAAATATTTTTTATTTTTCAAAATTATTCATAATATAACAAAAAATTGTATGATTGTGTATTATAAAATTAATACTATGGAAATTAATATTTAATTGTATTACAATTTTATTATAAAAATAAATTTAACATTCATAGGCCATGTGTGAGTTCAAGTCAATTGAAATTAAGTAAACTGAAATTTTCTAGGGATTTTTTGCACTGTACTTATGTAAATATTTAATTATTTATTTATTGCACTTCTTTATTATTTTTGGTTAAAAGTTTTCAAATTTATTTTTTTATTTATTAAACATCACCTAATTTAGCCTTATCGAAATTCTAGTAAATACCAACATTCGCTGCCATATCGACATAATTGACTGCTTCTCTTAATTTACCATCAATTTACTCGAACTCGCACACGGCCATAATAAGAAAATAACAGGACAAGTAATTTTGAATGCGTTATAAAAAGCTTCTTTCAACACTGAAAATATACACAGTTCTTATGCGTGCTCAAATGCAACCCTGCAAGTTTTTTCGTCGAACGTCGTTCAATTTATCGCTTGCGACCAGCTGTTAGTAGTTAAGTAAATCATATTCCTCTTTCGTTTGTACTAATTTTTGTTTTGTTGCTCGGCATAAGCATGCATAAAATAGCTGCCTATAGTAATTTTGACATAACGAAAAAAGGTCGAAAAGTAAAGGCTATCAGAAGCGTGCTTCAGATATTATTACAAGTTAAAATATAGCAATAATTATTTTAAAAAATATTCAAAATTGAATTTGAATTTTGTATTAAACGGAAGTAAAACGTACAACAAAGTTTTAACGGAAATCATTAAGTCCAAAGTTTTGATTGTAAATATATATTTATTTTAAGGTGTGACTATTTACTTTAATGAAGAATTAGTGCACATACGATTACTTAACCAATTTTTATATGTAATTTCTAGTGTAAATTAAGAACATTAAGCGAAAATGAATATTTCAAAAACTAATGTTAATGGCTTGACCGGCGCTCAAGTATTGACAGCAAGTGGAACACTCTCTCAACCAAGTAGGCAGTCCCACCAAATCAGGGAATCAACTGTGGCTATGGCGAAACCTCTGCATTTGCAACGCTTAGAACGAGCATTGGATATGAAACCATTTATGAAGTATGCGCGTGAAATTTTAGCCAAACCATTAAGTAGTGAAGATGATAGTGCCGAGGACTCTACTGAAGCCTGCTCCGATAATGAATCAGAAAATGGAACCAATCGAAAGAAATGCAAAAAATTGTTTGGTTCAAGAATAGGTATAAAAGAATAGCCTTTTAAATTGTTTCCTTTGCACGCGTGAACACCTAACTCATTGCAGCAAAGTCATCAGTAATTAATGTTTTATAACCTTTAATTATTATAATTAAACTCTTTCTAGAGCGTCAAAATATAAAAATGCACCTTTATAACTTCTCTGAGTTGAGTAACGATCGTGAATGGTTGTTTTCCATAGTATTAAGTGACACTGAATCAGAGTCAGAACTCAGCGATGAGGA
Organism: Teleopsis dalmanni; assembly: GCF_002237135.1. Taxonomy (NCBI): domain Eukaryota; kingdom Metazoa; phylum Arthropoda; class Insecta; order Diptera; family Diopsidae; genus Teleopsis; species Teleopsis dalmanni. The sequence goes on along the minus strand of NC_051847.1, from coordinate 112,869,985 downwards.
CGATTATATAAAGCAGTTATTGAAATCTCATCGGAAAATGCAAAAGGAACGTGAACGCTATTATAAAACCCCTACTGTACGTTACAATTTAATTAATAAATAAAATGTTAAATTTTTAATTAATGTACAAATTATTAAATATATAAATATTATCTTTAGAACAATCAGTATACCTATTACGGAAGTGGTTTTCTATCCTGCATTGACATGCATCCCGACCATCAGCAATCTATAATTGGCGTGCGCAAGCGTAAACGACGTGCAAAGAATGAAAATAAGTCGACCTTACCCAAATTACAAAAACTGACGAAAATTCGTAAATCCCGCAAAAACATTCCAAACGATGAGCCTGAATCTGGAGAAATTCATCCTTCAGAACTAAAGAACTATGCTTTCGGTGATACCTCAGCCGTGAATGATGATGACTTATCTGATGAAGCTGATGCCTATAGTAGTGCTGCACTATCTAGCAAAGCAAATAGCTCAGCCGTACGTAGCAAAAGTCGTAGAAATTTGTTGGCGTCTCCTGAAGTGTTAGCGGCACGTAGAAAACGCGTTTGGCAATTAATGTGTAAAAAGGAAATAACTCGCTGTCATCGCTTGAGAATTAACAACCACAAGGAAGTAATACAGAGCAGCAAGCGAGTTGCAGGTATGTGCATGAAAGTAGTGCGTCAGCGTGCCATGCAATCTCAACGTGTTATGAAGGAAACTGTGTGGCGTGCAAAACGGCTCTCACGAGAGATGCTGGGCTATTGGAAACGTTATGAACGTGTTGAGCGTGATACGAGGAAACGTATGGAACGTGAAGCTGAAGAACAGCGTAAAATGGATGTTGAAATCATAGAAGCTAAACGACAACAACGTAAACTTAATTTCCTTATCACTCAAACTGAACTGTACGCCCATTTTATGTCTAAAAAACTCGGCCAGGGTACTGAAGAAGAACAACTACGTATATTAAGCCAACTGGATGACGAAAAGAATCCACGTCTTGCTGCATATGATGACTATGACGCAGAACACATGAAACAGCTGGCACAAAAGAATGCAGAGACAGCGTTTAATACTGATCGAGTATTAAAGCATCAGTTTGATGTAGCAACAAGGATAAAAGAAGAGCAAGAAGAAGCAATGAAAACCGATGAAATAACTGGACCTCCAGTAAAAGCAGACTTGCCCCAACCGACTATATTTAAAGGCACTTTAAAAACATATCAAATCAAAGGTAAACACTTCCATCGATATAAATTTATTCATATAATTTTTATTTTATTTTACAGGTATGACATGGTTGGCTAATCTTTATGACCAGGGCATAAGTGGGATATTAGCAGATGAAATGGGTTTGGGTAAAACTGTACAATCAATAGCATTTCTCTGTCATGTAGCAGAACACTATGGAGTTTGGGGTCCTTTTCTAGTTATATCACCTGCGTCAACTTTACACAACTGGCAGCAGGAGTTAGCACGTTTTGTACCAGAATTCAATGTAGTTCCATATTGGGGTTCACCAAATGAACGTAAAATCCTACGCCAATTTTGGGAACAAAAAGATTTACATACGCGAGACGCTAGTTTTCACGTTGTTATCACATCCTATCAGCTGATTGTATCTGACTATAAATATTTTAATCGTATAAAATGGCAATATATGGTATTAGACGAAGCACAAGCAATAAAAAGTGCGTCCTCAATGCGTTGGAAATTGTTGTTGGGCTTTAATTGTCGAAATCGCCTACTATTGAGTGGCACACCGATACAAAATAGTATGGCTGAACTATGGGCTCTGCTGCACTTTATAATGCCAACACTATTTGATTCACATGATGAATTTAATGAATGGTTCTCAAAGGATATTGAATCTCATGCTGAAAATAAAACAGGTATCGATGAAAAGCAAATCTCAAGATTGCACATGATACTCAAACCGTTTATGCTGCGGCGCATTAAAAAAGATGTGGAGAACGAACTATCAGACAAAATTGAAATCATGGTTTACTGTCCACTAACCATAAGGCAGAAACTGCTATATATGGCACTTAAAAAGAAGATACGAATTGAGGATCTACTACACCTAACACGAAGTGGTGCAGGCAGTTCCAGCGATGGTGGACATGTTGATCGCAATTTCACTTCAAACCTTATGAATTTAGTTATGCAGTTTCGAAAAGTGTGCAATCATCCAGAGCTTTTTGAACGAAGAGATGTTAAGAGCCCTTTTGCTATGCGTTGTCAAGAGTATGTGATGCCACGCTTGGTATATGATGATGGCGTACTTAAAACAGCTTTGCCTAGTAAACGCCATTTGCTCTATAACAGGTTAGAAATGCTTTTTTATTTTTGACTTCCTAACAGTAATTAATTATATCAAAATATTTCAATTGATTAGGTTTCTTATATACAAAGCTGAACATGTACATCGTTCTATGTTTAGTGAACCAAAAGCAAATAACATTCAAAAAAGTGGGGAAAACTATTCCCGATATATCGATCTAAATGTAAGTGATGATTGCTGTTTTAGTTTTACGCGTTTAAGTGATATATCACCAAAAAATTTGGAAGATATGACTGTTGGTGGACTAATTAGTTCGTAAGTTATGCAATACATAATTTCAAACCTGAGGGTTTTAGAGAAATAAAAATATTTGTTCTATTTCCTAGTTTACAACATTATCGCTTTTTACTCATTTTCTATAAGTTGCTATCGTATCGTCGATTATGGTGGACAAACTATAAACCCTCACGTTTTCAGTTACTAGAACCGATGTTAGAAAATCCCATTGAGCAATGCACTCTATTTGAAGACAGTATTTTAAAGAGCTGCATATTCACAAGCATGGTAAGAATATGCACTAGCACTTTTAGTCCTTTGGGAACCTTAGTCTCTATTATGTATTTATCTAATTATCTATATATTTTATCATAAAAACATAAAAACATAAAAACATTTTATTTTATTAGATTGGAAATGACAGTAGTGTGTATGCGTTTGGAGATTACATTGTTGTAAATATGCAAGAAACCATGGAACATCGCGTTATACGTTCAAAACGATTCAAAAGCCATAAAATCCTGAATGAAGAAGCTAATATAAAAGATATAAAGAAAGAGTCTGATATAGACATTATGACATGTGACGACGAAGTTACGAGTGTAAAATCGCAGCTCCTGGAAGGTCAGTCAAAGAAAACAAAAACAGGAACGAATGAACTCCTGCCCGAATTTCCATACATTGCACGCAAACCTACTAGATTTTACTGTGAACCATTAGAAATGCCAAAATTTCTATATGGTCTGTGTCCACGAGTACAGGCAACAAGAAGAAGGATGTAGTAAGTGTCAATACGATTTAGTAAATAGCAAATCCACTTAAATTCATTTTGAATTTTTTTTAATAGCTGTGAAAGTCGTGCAGCCGAGTGGTCACATATTCGACATATGCAATGTGAAAACCCTGATGGACAACAATTGGTTTATAGTAGCTTAGATATTTGCAAACCACGTAGTGGGTGGTCATCACTTATTATACCGGACAAACAAACACTTGTATCAGATGCTGGAAAACTATCAGTGCTGGATAGTCTCTTAACGCGACTCAAATCACAAGGACATCGTGTATTAATTTATTCACAAATGACCAAAATGATTGATCTGTTAGAGGTAAGTGTGATTTTATTCATAATATGGTAACTTTTTTGCAAAAATGGTATGATTTAGGAATATATGTGGCACCGAAAACATCGCTATATGCGATTAGATGGTTCTAGTAAAATTTCAGCACGTAGAGATATGGTCGCAGATTTCCAAACACGTGCAGATATTTTTGTATTTTTACTTTCGACGCGAGCGGGTGGCTTAGGCATTAATTTAACTGCAGCTGACACAGTAAGTGCTTTATTTGTAATTATTTTAGTATATATATTTAGATTTATACCCTGTGCTCAAAATGAAACAATAAGTGCATGTGTAGTGGCACTTACGAGATACGATCCTATGATACGAATCCAATGACAATTTTTTCAAACTGCGAAAACGAGAGAGTTTGATCATCACTGTAGTAATTAAAAGATTTTAAAGATACTGGTGACACGCACCACTCACTAAAATAAATTATAGCTCTCAAACTGTAAGGAATTACAAACTGTTGTCGTCCGTCGCCGGTTA
>NC_051847.1:112851862-112865718 GCF_002237135.1 Teleopsis dalmanni | reverse complement strand
CCTTGGCAACGTGCGATTTTAGTTGATTATTAGTTAAGCGATTTTAAAAAAGTTGGACTAAGTTGTCATATGTAACATTCACAATAAGAGGATATTCTTTTGCGATATACTTACAAAAGAAAAGACCTTACTACTAGTTTTTATAAAATTTCGACAACGTTAAATATTTTAATTTGTTTTTATTTTATTTTGCTTTGTTAGAAGTGTCCATCATTGCAACAATGTTTTGTTATGTTACGTTAAAAATATTTTTTATTTTTCAAAATTATTCATAATATAACAAAAAATTGTATGATTGTGTATTATAAAATTAATACTATGGAAATTAATATTTAATTGTATTACAATTTTATTATAAAAATAAATTTAACATTCATAGGCCATGTGTGAGTTCAAGTCAATTGAAATTAAGTAAACTGAAATTTTCTAGGGATTTTTTGCACTGTACTTATGTAAATATTTAATTATTTATTTATTGCACTTCTTTATTATTTTTGGTTAAAAGTTTTCAAATTTATTTTTTTATTTATTAAACATCACCTAATTTAGCCTTATCGAAATTCTAGTAAATACCAACATTCGCTGCCATATCGACATAATTGACTGCTTCTCTTAATTTACCATCAATTTACTCGAACTCGCACACGGCCATAATAAGAAAATAACAGGACAAGTAATTTTGAATGCGTTATAAAAAGCTTCTTTCAACACTGAAAATATACACAGTTCTTATGCGTGCTCAAATGCAACCCTGCAAGTTTTTTCGTCGAACGTCGTTCAATTTATCGCTTGCGACCAGCTGTTAGTAGTTAAGTAAATCATATTCCTCTTTCGTTTGTACTAATTTTTGTTTTGTTGCTCGGCATAAGCATGCATAAAATAGCTGCCTATAGTAATTTTGACATAACGAAAAAAGGTCGAAAAGTAAAGGCTATCAGAAGCGTGCTTCAGATATTATTACAAGTTAAAATATAGCAATAATTATTTTAAAAAATATTCAAAATTGAATTTGAATTTTGTATTAAACGGAAGTAAAACGTACAACAAAGTTTTAACGGAAATCATTAAGTCCAAAGTTTTGATTGTAAATATATATTTATTTTAAGGTGTGACTATTTACTTTAATGAAGAATTAGTGCACATACGATTACTTAACCAATTTTTATATGTAATTTCTAGTGTAAATTAAGAACATTAAGCGAAAATGAATATTTCAAAAACTAATGTTAATGGCTTGACCGGCGCTCAAGTATTGACAGCAAGTGGAACACTCTCTCAACCAAGTAGGCAGTCCCACCAAATCAGGGAATCAACTGTGGCTATGGCGAAACCTCTGCATTTGCAACGCTTAGAACGAGCATTGGATATGAAACCATTTATGAAGTATGCGCGTGAAATTTTAGCCAAACCATTAAGTAGTGAAGATGATAGTGCCGAGGACTCTACTGAAGCCTGCTCCGATAATGAATCAGAAAATGGAACCAATCGAAAGAAATGCAAAAAATTGTTTGGTTCAAGAATAGGTATAAAAGAATAGCCTTTTAAATTGTTTCCTTTGCACGCGTGAACACCTAACTCATTGCAGCAAAGTCATCAGTAATTAATGTTTTATAACCTTTAATTATTATAATTAAACTCTTTCTAGAGCGTCAAAATATAAAAATGCACCTTTATAACTTCTCTGAGTTGAGTAACGATCGTGAATGGTTGTTTTCCATAGTATTAAGTGACACTGAATCAGAGTCAGAACTCAGCGATGAGGACGATTATATAAAGCAGTTATTGAAATCTCATCGGAAAATGCAAAAGGAACGTGAACGCTATTATAAAACCCCTACTGTACGTTACAATTTAATTAATAAATAAAATGTTAAATTTTTAATTAATGTACAAATTATTAAATATATAAATATTATCTTTAGAACAATCAGTATACCTATTACGGAAGTGGTTTTCTATCCTGCATTGACATGCATCCCGACCATCAGCAATCTATAATTGGCGTGCGCAAGCGTAAACGACGTGCAAAGAATGAAAATAAGTCGACCTTACCCAAATTACAAAAACTGACGAAAATTCGTAAATCCCGCAAAAACATTCCAAACGATGAGCCTGAATCTGGAGAAATTCATCCTTCAGAACTAAAGAACTATGCTTTCGGTGATACCTCAGCCGTGAATGATGATGACTTATCTGATGAAGCTGATGCCTATAGTAGTGCTGCACTATCTAGCAAAGCAAATAGCTCAGCCGTACGTAGCAAAAGTCGTAGAAATTTGTTGGCGTCTCCTGAAGTGTTAGCGGCACGTAGAAAACGCGTTTGGCAATTAATGTGTAAAAAGGAAATAACTCGCTGTCATCGCTTGAGAATTAACAACCACAAGGAAGTAATACAGAGCAGCAAGCGAGTTGCAGGTATGTGCATGAAAGTAGTGCGTCAGCGTGCCATGCAATCTCAACGTGTTATGAAGGAAACTGTGTGGCGTGCAAAACGGCTCTCACGAGAGATGCTGGGCTATTGGAAACGTTATGAACGTGTTGAGCGTGATACGAGGAAACGTATGGAACGTGAAGCTGAAGAACAGCGTAAAATGGATGTTGAAATCATAGAAGCTAAACGACAACAACGTAAACTTAATTTCCTTATCACTCAAACTGAACTGTACGCCCATTTTATGTCTAAAAAACTCGGCCAGGGTACTGAAGAAGAACAACTACGTATATTAAGCCAACTGGATGACGAAAAGAATCCACGTCTTGCTGCATATGATGACTATGACGCAGAACACATGAAACAGCTGGCACAAAAGAATGCAGAGACAGCGTTTAATACTGATCGAGTATTAAAGCATCAGTTTGATGTAGCAACAAGGATAAAAGAAGAGCAAGAAGAAGCAATGAAAACCGATGAAATAACTGGACCTCCAGTAAAAGCAGACTTGCCCCAACCGACTATATTTAAAGGCACTTTAAAAACATATCAAATCAAAGGTAAACACTTCCATCGATATAAATTTATTCATATAATTTTTATTTTATTTTACAGGTATGACATGGTTGGCTAATCTTTATGACCAGGGCATAAGTGGGATATTAGCAGATGAAATGGGTTTGGGTAAAACTGTACAATCAATAGCATTTCTCTGTCATGTAGCAGAACACTATGGAGTTTGGGGTCCTTTTCTAGTTATATCACCTGCGTCAACTTTACACAACTGGCAGCAGGAGTTAGCACGTTTTGTACCAGAATTCAATGTAGTTCCATATTGGGGTTCACCAAATGAACGTAAAATCCTACGCCAATTTTGGGAACAAAAAGATTTACATACGCGAGACGCTAGTTTTCACGTTGTTATCACATCCTATCAGCTGATTGTATCTGACTATAAATATTTTAATCGTATAAAATGGCAATATATGGTATTAGACGAAGCACAAGCAATAAAAAGTGCGTCCTCAATGCGTTGGAAATTGTTGTTGGGCTTTAATTGTCGAAATCGCCTACTATTGAGTGGCACACCGATACAAAATAGTATGGCTGAACTATGGGCTCTGCTGCACTTTATAATGCCAACACTATTTGATTCACATGATGAATTTAATGAATGGTTCTCAAAGGATATTGAATCTCATGCTGAAAATAAAACAGGTATCGATGAAAAGCAAATCTCAAGATTGCACATGATACTCAAACCGTTTATGCTGCGGCGCATTAAAAAAGATGTGGAGAACGAACTATCAGACAAAATTGAAATCATGGTTTACTGTCCACTAACCATAAGGCAGAAACTGCTATATATGGCACTTAAAAAGAAGATACGAATTGAGGATCTACTACACCTAACACGAAGTGGTGCAGGCAGTTCCAGCGATGGTGGACATGTTGATCGCAATTTCACTTCAAACCTTATGAATTTAGTTATGCAGTTTCGAAAAGTGTGCAATCATCCAGAGCTTTTTGAACGAAGAGATGTTAAGAGCCCTTTTGCTATGCGTTGTCAAGAGTATGTGATGCCACGCTTGGTATATGATGATGGCGTACTTAAAACAGCTTTGCCTAGTAAACGCCATTTGCTCTATAACAGGTTAGAAATGCTTTTTTATTTTTGACTTCCTAACAGTAATTAATTATATCAAAATATTTCAATTGATTAGGTTTCTTATATACAAAGCTGAACATGTACATCGTTCTATGTTTAGTGAACCAAAAGCAAATAACATTCAAAAAAGTGGGGAAAACTATTCCCGATATATCGATCTAAATGTAAGTGATGATTGCTGTTTTAGTTTTACGCGTTTAAGTGATATATCACCAAAAAATTTGGAAGATATGACTGTTGGTGGACTAATTAGTTCGTAAGTTATGCAATACATAATTTCAAACCTGAGGGTTTTAGAGAAATAAAAATATTTGTTCTATTTCCTAGTTTACAACATTATCGCTTTTTACTCATTTTCTATAAGTTGCTATCGTATCGTCGATTATGGTGGACAAACTATAAACCCTCACGTTTTCAGTTACTAGAACCGATGTTAGAAAATCCCATTGAGCAATGCACTCTATTTGAAGACAGTATTTTAAAGAGCTGCATATTCACAAGCATGGTAAGAATATGCACTAGCACTTTTAGTCCTTTGGGAACCTTAGTCTCTATTATGTATTTATCTAATTATCTATATATTTTATCATAAAAACATAAAAACATAAAAACATTTTATTTTATTAGATTGGAAATGACAGTAGTGTGTATGCGTTTGGAGATTACATTGTTGTAAATATGCAAGAAACCATGGAACATCGCGTTATACGTTCAAAACGATTCAAAAGCCATAAAATCCTGAATGAAGAAGCTAATATAAAAGATATAAAGAAAGAGTCTGATATAGACATTATGACATGTGACGACGAAGTTACGAGTGTAAAATCGCAGCTCCTGGAAGGTCAGTCAAAGAAAACAAAAACAGGAACGAATGAACTCCTGCCCGAATTTCCATACATTGCACGCAAACCTACTAGATTTTACTGTGAACCATTAGAAATGCCAAAATTTCTATATGGTCTGTGTCCACGAGTACAGGCAACAAGAAGAAGGATGTAGTAAGTGTCAATACGATTTAGTAAATAGCAAATCCACTTAAATTCATTTTGAATTTTTTTTAATAGCTGTGAAAGTCGTGCAGCCGAGTGGTCACATATTCGACATATGCAATGTGAAAACCCTGATGGACAACAATTGGTTTATAGTAGCTTAGATATTTGCAAACCACGTAGTGGGTGGTCATCACTTATTATACCGGACAAACAAACACTTGTATCAGATGCTGGAAAACTATCAGTGCTGGATAGTCTCTTAACGCGACTCAAATCACAAGGACATCGTGTATTAATTTATTCACAAATGACCAAAATGATTGATCTTTTAGAGGTAAGTGTGATTTTATTCATAATATGGTAACTTTTTTGCAAAAATGGTATGATTTAGGAATATATGTGGCACCGAAAACATCGCTATATGCGATTAGATGGTTCTAGTAAAATTTCAGCACGTAGAGATATGGTCGCAGATTTCCAAACACGTGCAGATATTTTTGTATTTTTACTTTCGACGCGAGCGGGTGGCTTAGGCATTAATTTAACTGCAGCTGACACAGTAAGTGCTTTATTTGTAATTATTTTAGTATATATATTTAGATTTATACCCTGTGCTCAAAATGAAACAATAAGTGCATGTGTAGTGGCACTTACGAGATACGATCCTATGATACGAATCCAATGACAATTTTTTCAAACTGCGAAAACGAGAGAGTTTGATCATCACTGTAGTAATTAAAAGATTTTAAAGATACTGGTGACACGCACCACTCACTAAAATAAATTATAGCTCTCAAACTGTAAGGAATTACAAACTGTTGTCGTCCGTCGCCGGTTATTAGGCGTAAACAAGCACGCAGCAAAAGAGGGAGAGAAATAGGGGGGTTGAAACATCCTAAAATGAATCGACGGACTATATTTTTAGCTATGTATAATCCATATGAATACATTATGTCTGTTGAATAGGATAAATATTTGTTCATTAAAATGTAAAAAAAATTGCCCGGAAAGCATCCGGAAATACATTTTAAGCTATTGGTCTAAGCAAAAGACAATGTAGCATTGAAATAAAAATCTAAAAATTTGCTAGTAAATCTGTTATATAAAAAATTTCAAAATGGTGGTTCCATTGAGATTGCTTAATTCATAGAGATCCTGTTTCTGTTTTAAGTTTTCTGGTACTTGAATATTGGTAAGCATCGATAATTTGTCAGAACCATTGTCAGAACTATTATTTATTATAAAAATAGGTTGAAAAAAAAAAATTTTAAAATGTTATAGAATTTAAAATGGCTTACAAAGTTTTTTCTTTCATTAATAAAAAATAGTCAAAATTTTATGTTTGAAATTTCTAACATTTGGATTTTCCTTTCTTAAAACAAAATTGGTTCTGCCCATGTAAAAAATTTTTGTTTGAATTTTGACTCAAATACCCCTTTTTCGGTATCAAAATTTTAAAATAAAAAAACTGGAAAAACAAAATGCATCCTGCACAAAGAACGTTTGGAAATCTGTGTAGTAAAAGATTCGTCTCCCGTATGTCCATTAAATCCCAAAAAGAGTCACAAGAAGAAGCTGAAACGCAGAACCGACATGAGCCCAAGGACTTTAAAATCAAGAATGCACCAAAATTAGCAACTCTCGCTCATCGTCTACGTTTAGCAATATATGAAGGTAAATCCGTCAACCTCAAAAAAAATGACGCCTTAGGTAAAGCTATGACAAGTGCCATAGAACAGGGAATGCCACGTAACGATGCACAAAAAATTTTAGAAAATTTCAGAAAGGAAAACGACCACTTACACACACACCTAATACAAATACGATATATGCACAAAATTTACGTAATAATTACTGCGTGCAGCGAGTCCCTGCAGAACCTTCAACTGAAATTGAAACCTACATTAGAGCGATATGAAGCTGCTTTTGGATATGTTATGCCATTTTTCAACAACACTAGCGATATTGAGGCACTGGTGTCATTCAAGACGGCTGCTGACTTTCAGAATTTGGAAAACACCCTCAAATGCGATGGGCGTGCTTGTAAAGCAAGATCGATTGAAATGTTGGACTCCGAAACTGGCGCTGTCAGTTTTAAGTGCAATCCCATGGAATTATTGTCGGCTTGTAAAATCTTGCAGCAGAGAAAGTATGTGATTTTGCATGTAGCTTATGATTTCGTGCCTAAATCACGTGTAATTCTGTGTCATCATGAACGACAAGTGTACGAGCAATTTCTAAAGAGAATATGGAAGCTGACAAACATATTAAATGTTTATGATAATGTCAATAAGAAAAGTCTTTAAATTAATACGGTGCTTTAAAATCCAAAGTTATAAAAGACCAATCCAAGTATACACATTGCTTCATTAGTTAAGAAATCAAGCAATAGAACCAGTTTATAAGTCATGCAATATTTTTGATACATAATAGTTTTAATATTTTTTAGATATCAAAAATTAAACAGTTAAAAATATTTGAATACGTTTTTATTGTTATTGAGAATAATTTCAACTTCTACAGATCGAGACTAGTTAAATTCCTGTAACATAATTCCCTATAGTATACCTACATATCGTTATTACTGAATCTTCGTTTCAAAACGAACTTTAGGCTCCATTATAAATGAACTTCATTTATCTAAATCATATATCTATATTCTTATAATAGGTGTAGTAGAAAAAAATTTATTAAGGTTGGTTTTATATTTTTCAAATGAAAACAAAACTAGAATGGGTCGAACAGTAATGAAAAAACAACTAACATTTGATGATATATTGAAATTTGATTTGTTGCCATATTGAAGGTAATTTCAATATGTCCCTCTCATAGAAGTATTCGTCCCTAATGGCAAAACATTGAGATTAACAAAATCGATGTTCACAAGCCTCTCTTGAGTCGAGTTTTTTACCAGAAAATCGTTCGCCATAGACAGAAACAGATGGTAATCATCTATTGCCAGGTATGGACTATAAGCTTGATGCATTGGAACTTTCCAACCAAGATTCCGGAGCTTTTGGAGAGTCATTATCGATGTATGTGGCTTGAGGTTGTCCCAATAAAACACAATTCCTCTCCTATTGTCTAAAGCAGGCCGTTTCTAGGCGATTGTTTTCTTCAGACTGTTCATTTGTTGACAGTACAGTTTCGAGTTAACAGTTTTGCTGTAAGAGAGCAGTTCATAATAGTTGATTTTCTGCCAATCCCACAATCCCACACATCAAAACCGTCTTGGCAGTCTGTCCATGGTTGACCACCGTTTCAACCGGTTCACCACAACTACGACCGTGGGCCACCATTTTCGTTTGACGTTGTCGTAAGTGATCCAGTTTTCATCACCAGTCACCATTCGCTTAAGCAAAGGGTCAAGCGCGATTTTGTTGCGATTCAGTAGTGGTTCGCAGATGGAAATTCGATTTTTTTGTGTTGATTTGAGTGACACCTATACATCGAGCTTTTTTTGTATCCAATATCCAACCTTATTGAAATGGTTCCAAACAGTTTTTTATTTTCTTGTACAATCTTTAGCTCTTGGGCAATCAAAATAGTGCTTACATGACAGTCGGTTGTCGGACTCGACATTTTCCATGATTTTATCGACATTTTCGACAATGGTGTTCCAGTGCGTGATTCATCTTTGACATCGAAATTACGCATGATTGGCTGTTATTGGAATGGGTTTCAAGCCAGACACAATTTAATAAGTAAATTTAAATGATTGAGTTATAAAATAACTATCTATGAATCTTCAGTTCAATCTTCAGTAAAACCAAAGTTGTTTTAATGTAAATACATATTTTTCTATATGATTATATGATTGTTTTTATTCCCGGATTTAAAATCCGGACAGATTGCATTATCTCGATTGTTTTTTAAAAGTAAGAAATCTACCAGGATTTATCTTTAGGATTTATTTTTTTATTTCAAAGTAAAGAAGAATCGTTATTTTGCATTTGACTTACTTTACCTTGCACATTATTTTTTATATTGAATAAATAAATATATTTTTTTTTAACATATTATCTATCAATAAAAGTGATCTCGATGACTTCACAACATAACATATAAAACAATATTTCGTATGAAGTTTCGTGGTGTGAATTTTAGTATTTGAACTTCGTGCTCCTCAAAAAATGTAGATCTACAGTTTTGGTTGGTATGTTGGATTAGATATATATATAAAAAGGGACATTAAATTTGATTGTATATCAATTACTTTCAGTTGAGAAAGATACTTATATGTCGTTGAATTTACGATACTCAAGTATGTCCATCTGATTTTCAGTAGCGCACTAAAAGCAGATAAGTCAGAGATTTATTTTCTATGAGACTTACTCGAATGGAATTTTTTGTAAAGTTGTACATATTTCTACAATGTGTGTGAACGATTTGGATGCCAACTTAAATCATTTCCTTTCGCAACAAAAGCTGTTGATGGTCTTTTTAGGTACTTCGAATTTTCAAACTTGCTACTGTGTGGTTCTATCAAGATAATATGCGCAAGTTCGTGTTAAAAAAAAAAACTTTTTGTATTATCAAAAGAAGTTATTATTTAAAATAAACACAAAGAAATTTCAAGTATTGACTTAAGCGCAGAATGAGCTTAAAGAAAATATCCTTAAAAATAAATAACCTTACGAAAGTTACACTGCATAAATTAAAATATAAAATAAAAATGTGTATATATACGACAAAATAATTGTGGAAAATACATTATGCAGCAGCCTCTATTGGTCACCCCGAATCCAATTATCTGCACAAGCTGACTACTAGAATAAAACTACGTGAGGAGTTTCGCTCAGGTTTGACAGAAAACAGCTGAAAGATGCTAGTTCTCAAAAGTAATGCGATACTACATTGCGACCGAAAATGGCAAATGCTTACCCAGGATGCTTGACATTAAAACATTATTTCTACAAATTCTTACTTATTGTTTATAAGGATATGTACGATATCTTTAATTTATGCAATGTCCATTAATCCTTAAATTGATATTCATATGCAATAAATGCTACAGTATTAACCTAAAGCTTTATTAGAAAAAAATATAGTTTCACAAAATATACTCTCAATGTTATTTATCTAATCCAGCACTTGATAGTTACAATTATAGCACTCATATAGCACTCAAGAAAAGACCCCATTAAGTCTTTTGACTCTTTTTTTTTTTTGAGATCTGATTTGTTCAGGAAAGTATCAAAAATATAGTCTTTCACAGAAACATGAAGTTTACCATGTTTGTATTTATCAAAGCTTAAGGCTGAAATGTCATAGAATTACTAAAAAATAATTATTTGCATAAATATTCCAGATATATTTTCAATTGTGAAATCATGGCATTAATGTGTAAATTAAGTAAAATAAACTTAACTATGAGGTCCAGTCCACAAAGTACTTTTTGTTGCTTCAAAACGAATGGAATTTCAACGAAATTGTTGTAGATACTTTTTATTGAGGAACTTGTTTTGGATTTTGAAATGAAGTTAATTGAAATGCGTGCATTGTTATGTGGTTGTCCACTGTACTGGACATGTTTCTGCAGATACTTATAAGATTTATGACGACTACTTAACGTATCAATTCTGTTGCTACTTTTTGCGCTGCTCTATTAAAAAATAACAAATTACAAAAATAAGTTTTTCATATATTCTTTATACACATTTTATAAATTTTTAATTAAAATTCAGAACGCGTACTTAAATTTGGATCAAATGGTTTGTCGTAAATGGTGTGTTACAAATAAAACGAACAATCGCACCTCAATATTTCTAGTAGATTCTGAATAAATAGATCATTTTTGTAACATTAAATTTAATATCGTATAATTTTTTAAAAACAATAATTGAAATATAGACAATTATTTAAACTAAATAATTTAGAAAACAAGTAACTGACAATGTCAGCTTCAAAGAATCACTAAACTTCTTTTTAAGGCAAAAAATTATGAGAAAGTCAAATGTGAAAGGCAAGGCAAAATAGAACTATCCGATAAAACCTTTCAGATGTAGATGTAGCTTAACTTACATACTTATATATCCACGATGTATATTTTATAGAAGTTAAGTTAATAAAATATCATCGAATTTATAGTGCAGGAAATTGTAGAGCTAGCTTCTAAATTCATTGTATACTACTTCATGCCTTACTCATAATAACGTTTTTGAATTATTCCTAATTAAAAATGATCGGAGGAAAAGAAAATCTATGTATAAATTCGACATTCTCGTAGCATAGAAGATATAATGTACAAGCTAAGTATTTATATTGCGGAAAGACAGTAAAGCTAATCTATGGCTAATCTATGCTAAGCAACAATCTGGTTTTGACGGGTCAACATTCCTGCATTGTTAATAAAGATACTTATGTTTCTTTAAATCTGGAAAACACTTTATAAGAAATTATGAAGTTAAGAAGTTCCATGCCACGGTATACATGTTTTGCAACTCTTCGAAGCATTCGCTATCAAGTCTAGTGAACGACAAGGAAGGATTGATATTTTCAGTAAAAGAAATAATGAAAGCCTTACGAGGGCTGCTATATATATTTCTGGCCTAATAATGAAAATGCGAATATTTATCATCAAAAATTGTTTTATTGTTTTTCAAAGTATTCTCCAGCCTGATTTATACACTTTTGCGTGCGCTCAAATCAATTGTCGAAGCACTTTTTCCACTCCGATTGAGATACCTCCAAAACATGGTTTTTGAACGCTTCAACAGCATCTTCTGGCGACAAAAATCGTTGACACGCATTTTTTTCTTGATGTGCGGGAATGAAAAGAAGTCATTGGGTACCAAGTTTAAGCCGATGTGTGAGAGCTCGCGTTGTCATGGTGAACAATGGTTCGTCTTCTCCGAAGACTTCAGGCAAACAAATTGTGGTGTACCACTCTGAAGTGACCGTCCTTCGTTGCTCAGGCGGAACAGTCGCCACATGACCAGTTTTGCCGCAGAAACAGGCAACAATTTGCTTCGAAGTGCTTCTTCCACGAACAACTTTCGTTGGATTTGGCTCGTCTTCGAAGACCTACACGGTCGATTGTTGTTTTGTTTCGAGCTCATACGCATAGATTCATGATTCGTCACCTGTGACTATCTTATAAACGTCTTTTGAAGCACCGCGAATGTATTTTTTCAACATTTCTTTACACCAATCAACACGAGCCTTTTTTTGAGCGATTGTCAAATTGTGCGGGATCCAACGAGAACAAACCTTTTTTACGGCCAGATGTTCTTGTAATATCGAATGTATGCTGGTGGGAGAAATGCCCAAGGATGCCTCTATCTCACGATATGACACATGACGATCTTGCATTATCAGTTCACGCACGGCATCAATGTTCTCTGGCACAAAGACCGTTTTTGGACGACCTTCACAGAATTCGTCGTTGAGCGAGCGTCGGTCACGATTGAATTCATTAAACCAGTTTTTCACAGTGCTATAGGATGGAACTTCATCGCCATACAAAGATTTAAGTTCATCAATGCAATCTTGTCGTGATAATCCGCGTCGGAAGTTGTGAAAAATTATCGTACGAAAATTTTCACGTGTTAATTCCATTTTTTGGCCGAGACGAATTTTTCAAGTCTCTGTAAATAAACCAATTCACAATTAAATGGCACCACGTTCTGAGTGATGTTATGCTAAAAAATGTCAACCTTTCCAATGGAAATGTCAGATTGCACCTGACAATAGTTCGTGTTGCCTAAGCCAGAAATATATATAGCAGCCCTCGTATTAGACGAGTGATACGGTATCCAATTGACGTCATTAACCTGTCTAAAAGATTAGAATATGCTAATGTTGTATGCTATCTTCGCCATAGTTGCTCCATTCTCTAGAGTAGCCTAAATTCATTGCGGTCAGGACATCAATTAATAACTGAAAGAATAAGATCTTAAAGAGCGGATATAGAATAATAACAAATAATAATTTAATAATTTACTTTGAAAAAAATAAAAGTAGAGGATGATGTGATTATTTCCAAAATCGCTAGAGGTGTTTTTACTCAACAAAAAAAAATTTAAACCATTCAACCATTATTTATCCATTACTATAAAACTGAACGTATTCACTACAAATATAAAAGCAGTTATATTATATGAAAGTGAAGCATATATGAGTACCACTGCAATACCATTCAAACTTCTGCATACCAATATCTTTATCGACTCTTGCACATGTGTTAACCTCATAATATATCCAATATCGACATCCAATATTAAATAAGTCAAACTAGATCAACAAAAGAAATTTACGAATGACAATGGAGCACTGAGGTCTATCCCGTAAAATTCCAGAAACACGCTTATTAAAAAATATAAATTATTTATGCAACGACATCGTTGTGTTATGCCCATTGCAATTCGAATTAAACTAAGGAAAGAGATTTTACGCTCCACCCAGGAAGACTGAATCGCATACACATACATGGAAACTTAAATATAATGTTTATTATATATATATTAATTCAAATAAGTTATTTCAGACTAAAAAAATCGTCCTGACGACACTCGGCCCACAAAGTGCACAAAATAAGATGTTACAATACCTCATTGTTGTGTTTAGATACAATTTTTGGAATACCTGCAAATATCTTGATGGACATAATAGAAATAATAGCTAGAAAGGTATTCTGGGTACAGTAATATTCTTTTTAGAACAACAGATATACTGAGTAAATAATTTTTTACAAACAGATTTCGACAAATTCTCCATCTTTGACTCTTGGGTTTTAGGGAAATATTCACAAAAATTAATTACC
>NC_051847.1:112826569-112851762 GCF_002237135.1 Teleopsis dalmanni | reverse complement strand
ATTAGTTGACGATATAGAGGTTTCTAGACTTATTTGTATGAATTTGTCCAAGAAAAAACTTACTATTTAAAAAAATAAGCTAAATGGGATTTGATCCTTAAAATCTCAAAAAACAGAACAATGTTTTTCGCCAAACAGCGTGCTAGAGTCCCCAAGCCCACAACATTCGTATGTGTCATACCTCCACTGAAACAGAATTATATAATGTCCATTAGCAGTTGAAATTCTTTTCTGGAATTATGGTCGCAGTCATTAATCAAAGTATTACTCCCGAATTAAAACAAGTAGAAATCAGAAGTCGGAATATAATAGTTAATAAATCAAGCACGATAAGATTCCAAATTCGTTTCCAAACTATTTGGACTATTTTTCCGACATATAACTTGCCTTTATCATATTGCAAAATAAGTTTTAAGTGTCGAAAGAGGAAAAGATGAGCTGGCTAAAATATTTCATTGATAGTTTTATTACGTTTAATAATAATCAAAAATTTGTCGTGAAAATATTAAAAAAGTATAAAAGTATATTAAAGTGATTGTATATAAGCACCTCTTTCGTTTCAGAGAGAGTTCATATCAATATCAGATCATAAGATGAAGAAACTTACATGTAAACTGTTTCCTCTTTCATATTCAATTGACTACTTCGAGAATAAATCAATGTTATGTTTTATATAAAATTAATCGTTCCTAAAACTGATAAGCGAAGCTTTGAAAGGAACAATAAAATCAGTAAAAAATAATTAAGCGATTGAGTACAACTTAAGTGATTCCCGGTATTTTTTGAATAACTATATAAATAGGTATAAATAGGTCGCTTGATTTTTAACTATATGCCAATGGTGTGTTTGTGTGTAATAACTTTTTTGCACTTACATATATTAAGAAAACCTTTAATCATTAACTATTTTACATAATTCGTTAACACATTAAGGACAATCTATTTCATCCAATATACCATCCATTTAGGTAGATTTGCTTGTTTGGCAGAATCTGTAAAGCTGCTTTGATTCGGTCATGTTGCTGCTAATACTCACAAGTAAAAACACAAAAGTATTAAGGACAGTTATACTTTTTTTTACTTTAATTTTGATACGCTGAATGAGTACAGAAAAATTTAAACCGTACTTGTAGCGGATACAAATTTTTAACAAATGAATTTGCGCGCGTAAGATCTACTTACGAATCATTTATCAAAAGGAGTAAGCACCGAGATTAAACAATTAAACATTATGTTGAATTTGGTACTTTCAATAGCCTTATCGCAGTAAATGCTAGTTACACATGCATGCACATGGGTCCAAATACATGTTCTCTTCGAACTCAGCATGGAATTGTGGTTTTGCTAAGTATTCCAATCGGCGCATGTGCTCGACCCATTGGCGTTTAGTCATTTTCGTGCGAACAGGCACAACATCACGTTTTCGTTCCGGCAGTGGACAATGCAAGTTGTATATGTATGGTTGACGTGGTTGTGCCAACCTAAGAATGGTTGGCGACGCTTTATAATTTTGAGCGCTTGGTCGAACTGGAAATCGTAATGTAGACCAAAAGTCTATTTCAATATCAATATGTTGAAAACATTCAGGAACTTCTGGTGGCTCAAAAGGTCGGCCTTTATCTTTTCGCGCTGGTTGCTTACGATCGATCTTTGGAGAGTAAGGAAAATCTTCTTCTTCTGGATACTCATATTTTTCGCGAGGATTCTTGGGTATACATAATTTCACCAAGGACTCTAAAAGTTCATCTAAAGATTTTTTCTTCTTTTTTTTTTTCTTCATTTCTTCTTCTGTTGGTTCTTCTTCCTTCGGCTCTTCCAGTTCACGTGGAATGGCGTTTTTGGAAGCCCAATGATAAAAGCGCACCCAATCACGCCGTTCCATGGGCCCCGGCTTCTGCCATGGCGTTAATTCGCGTTTTTCGCGCGGATAGTACCAACGTTTCGGTTGGGAGTTCTTTTCTACCCACTCAGGATCGAATCCTTTTCGTGGTTTAACTTCTTCCTCTTCATTTGGACTGCTTACCGTTGTTTTTTCAGTACTCGTCATGTTGCGTAAGTTGGACTATTGCGTAATCTTTTTATTTGCCAAAATAATTGACATGAATTTTGCAAAAAAAAATTAATTTAACTATTGAATTTTTCTTTAATACGTAATAAACGCTTTTTTGTGAATAAATTTTACTAAATTTTATTTTAGAATATTAAAATATGAAGTGAAATGAAAACTAGACGAAGTTCAAAATTGAAAATGAAAAACGGTAAAAAAGATATGATTTGATGTTCCTGTATATTAAACGAATGTACAGGGAGAAGACCGTTAAAAGTCTTTTGTAAGATCATTGTAAGATCGACCGAACGACTGTATGTAAAAATTTTGCTATTCTGGCACAAAAGTCTTTCAAATAAAGTTTTATCATTTGTAATCCGTGGTAAAAAGCTGTTTTGTTCTATTTATTTCGTATGCAAGTAAACAATTTAATTTTAATACAAATGTGATGGAACGCCATAAGATATATATTTAATTATTATTATTATTTATATATAATTATTATTATTATTATTTATGTATAATTATTATTATTATTATTTATATATAATTATTGTGTAATGAATTTAACTCATGTCATGAAAGAAATGGCAGTGGCAAAACAAAATTAATTAGTTTCAAAATTATATTTTAAATATCTATAAATAAATAAATACATAGATGAATAAATCAATGTTAAATAAATATTAAAATTTAAATATAAAAGAAACATATACATATATTGTGTTACATATAAAAATACGCATTTCAAAATTTTTATAACAAATCTGATAAATAGCAGATCTTTCGTTTGGTCTTTAGAAAGACCGAAATCAGCCTTCAGCCTTCAGCCTTGCAAAGGACCCCTGCCAGAATACGAAGGATTTTTCAAACGATTTTTGAGTATGGTGAGCTGAAAGATCGCTGCTAGAAATGCCCTTTTAACTTAATTGTTTGTGTCATTGAAACCACATCTATACTTATGATTTACTTCTCAGATCGCCGTAATGCGGTCCCGTGAACATTCAAGTCAGTCTAACATATCATTGCTTTTTTACCGTAAATAAATAGATTACAATGACTGCGTGTTTGATACCCTCTCTACTCAGTCAAAGGAGATTATAAGAGAATGGGTTTCTGAATTTCTTAGTCTGTTTTTGGCCTTTACCTTTCATGCAGTAGTTTTATTTAGTAGTATTTAGCTAAATAAATAACTTGAGTTTATTTAAATGTAAATGGGTTTGTATTTTTGCAAAATAAATGTAATGAACCTATTTTCTATTTCGATTCGTTTAAAAAAAAAATTGCCGAGTTCTGATGAAAAATAGAGCATACTTCTAATCTCCTGCTTTTGTACCATAGTTACTTCAATAATGAAAAGCTGATAGTACGTTTCCACTGGCTTCGTTGGTTTAGTTAACTTACTTGAGATTGCTAAGTAAATTTAACTTACTTGAAAATATAGTCGAAATTAGTCCAAAAATGTCAAATGCAACTTTGAAATTGAAGTGAAAATTGACACAAGAAATAATACTCGTATGTAAACATACACAAACAAGAGTTAGGCATTTTTTAAAATATTTGTTTATTATAAATAAAATATATAATTGATACATAAAAATGAATTTATATATAAAATATATATTTGATATTATTATATAATGCATAAATTATTTAATCAAAAAAGTTCAGTTGGATATCAAGTTTGAAAATGGATAACAGAAAACAAGAGAATCAGGAATATGTGGACTGAGGGGCGGGGATCAGTTATTTATAATGGTCACATAATAGATAAAAAATAAAAACGGTTGATGAAAAGATACTAGAGAGAGTGGATAGAATGATTAATCTTGAAGAAAATGGAAAGAAGAT
This sequence comes from Teleopsis dalmanni, assembly GCF_002237135.1. Classification (NCBI taxonomy): domain Eukaryota; kingdom Metazoa; phylum Arthropoda; class Insecta; order Diptera; family Diopsidae; genus Teleopsis; species Teleopsis dalmanni. The sequence continues at coordinate 112,847,864 of NC_051847.1, read as the reverse complement.
ACCCGCACGAAAGGGTCGTAACGGACGTAGATTCTCCTTTGTTCCTTTTATTTTTAATTTATAAGTTATTAGTGTTATTATTAATTAAAATAAAAGTAATTGAAAATTGAATAATTTGCAACAGCTGCTGCATTCATATTAAGAACAATACCACATACATTATGCATTGAATTATTTAAATTTTCTGCGTTTTCCATGTGGAATTATTTTCTTCTAACAATTCAAAATTCAATGTCATCTGCCTACAATTGAAATGACTAAACCCAATAGAACTTTTTGACTCATAAAAGCTCTTTAACATGCCTCAAGTAACTTGTCTCAGTGGAAACAACGAAATCTTAAAGTTACTCAAATAACTCACTTGAGTATGCAGTGGAAACAAGATATAAGGACTAAGTGAATCGTGAGACGTAGTAAAGAATTTATAATGCCAATAAATGTTGTTTTTACGTACAGTTAATAATTGAAAAGTAAAAGATTTAAATTATTCTCTACAAGCGGTATAATAGTCGGCACAAGAATATAGCAGTATATGAGTGAGCTATAAATATCAAATAAGATGGAAAATATTGCAAGCCTAGTACTACTTTATATCAAATGCAAAAGCTTTGTGGCTTTGACCATATTAAACACTTATCTGTCAATAGTTAAGTTAGCTAACAGAAATTACATAAAAGCAATGTATCTAACATGGTCAGATCAGATGATTCCATTCATTCCATGCATTGATATTAATTTCATTTCTTGTTCGATAGAAAAACAATGCCAATAGTATTGGACACACGTTTTAGCGGTTTTACCCCAAAAGAAAAATACATTTTTGTTATAGGATATTAGATACGACCGTTATCGGATGCCTAAGAGCTATATTTTATTTGCTAAAATAAATAAATTTGTGCTCATTTGTGCGATCCTCATTCATTAGCTTTGTGTGCTCTCTAACATTCGCTCAGGAAGTCCTCGAATAGCTGCACTGTGTATAATAAATTCAAATCCGAATATTCGAAGACTTCAAATTCACAAAAATTTAGATTTTTTCTCAACTGCGGAGTTCTTTTCTCATCCGATTAATCACATAAATCCGGCTTTTAAAATATATGAATAATATGAACAACACTAGTTTCTGTAATATACTTGTAATGTATATGTGCTTGTATTAGCAAATATGGATACAAATAAATATCAAGCACATGAGTAAATACATTTTTATTTTGTAATTTCATTTAATAGGAGTTTTAAAAGAAAATACAATAAAAAATAAGTGCGTAATTAAGCTTTTGATATATCAGATTCATTTCTCTGAAGTTGATAACAATTTTAATATTGGACTTATTTAATTTAGTTAAGGATGTTAAGGATTATTTTGGGAGAAGATTTAGTATCGAAAAGTGGATATAAATTTCAAAATCACATATAAAGTAATTTTTATGCATGCCTTGTTTGGGAGGGATATTAAAATAAAATAATAAATTCATTATATTTTAAATTCTTATAATATAAAGAACTGTTGCCACTAATATTGACAGAAAACAACAAGCTACATGACAGCCACAAAAAACTAACTAACAATTGGTGACATCAGATAAAGAAAACGACAATGAAAACTGTCAGTTGACAGTTTTAGCAAAATATATTTAAGATTTTGCACTGAAGGACGGCTTCACAAAATAAAAAAAAATAAAAATTAAATGAAATAAATCTTGAAAATTATAACAGAAGTTACTTATATTATTATAATATTTTTGAAAGTTTTTTATTAAGTAACTTGAAGGATTTAGATTGTCAAGAAGTAGATAACATACTTGAATGGAATATATATATACTATCGGATAGTCAAGCTGCTTTAAAGTTCTTAAGTTCAGTTCAATTTAGGTACATCTAGGACAGTCTTTAACATCTCTAAATGAGATGTCGACGCAGTTCAATATCTCTCTAATCTGAGTTCCTAGTCATATGGATATTTTCGGCAATTGCAAAGCAGACGGGCTAGCTAGATGGGGTGCTTCAGGAAACCACTCGGAACACCTAAACAATTTGAGCATATCGTTGACATCATGCAAAATTGTATTGAGTTCTTCATGTGCTGAACTTTTTAGTTAAAGGTGGGAAGACTCTACGATATGCAGGCATCTGTATGCAATTTCGCCACATACCAATAGAAGAAAATCAAACTCTCTCATAGAGATGCACCGTAGAGATATCAGTCTTGCAGTGCATTAACTTACAGGTCATTGTATTCTAGGTAACCATGCTTGGAGACTAAATTTCTCTTTTAACCATATCTGCCGCAGTTGTGGTGAGGACAAAAAAAGTGCCTCCCACATACTTTGCTTCTGTCCGGCACACACTTTAGGGACTTTCTTTTTTGAGGATCTTGACGTATTTCTGGACCTCCCTTTGAAGTGCATTATAAGCTTTGCTTAAGGAACCTATTAGTCGTATAGTTGCAGACCTTCCAAATTTAACGGTGATCGAAATTCGAAATTAAAAAAAAAAATTATTCACAAAATTGTCGATGTTTTCTATTATTAATAATAATATCTAGTGAAGAAGAAGAAAGTGGGAGATTTTAGTACAAACTAAAACCTGAACTACCTAGAATAACGCAATAATGAATAGCGAACATCTTAGTTGTAAAATCAAGAAAAATTGGATTAATGGCAATGACAGAACTACAGAAAGTAAGATAGGAGTACAATAACGAAAAGAAAGTGAGTGAATCGTATTACAATGAGGATATAAAACAAAGACAATTAGATACTATATATGAAAATGAAGAGAGATGATAAAAGAGACATATAAAAAATTACTCAGAGTAGCGTACGATACAATTACAGACAAAAATATATATAATTAGAGAACATCCTGCTGAATTATGTCAGATTTTAAAATGATCGAGTACTGACTTCGCAATGACAAGTGATTAAATTTCATAAAAGAGTACTTAAATTGTTCAATTAACCCAAAAGTACAAAGTCTAGCTTATTAACTATAAAATTAATTAATTAAATTCAATTGTTGTAGCAACTAACTATAGAGGCCAATAATGTGTAAATTTATGCGAGACTTGAGAATTAATGCATTCTTAATATTCACTTTTTCACATTTGTAGGCAATTCATGTTCAATTAATTCACATTGCTGAATTTGTTAAAATTTAATGTATCTTTTATTATTTCAACAATTTCGTGTGAATTTCTGTTACTTTTTTGTTTTGTTCAATTTTCGTGCTGCCACATTTTCGGCATCAACGCCATCAACGCCGTCAACGCCATCAACTTGGCTTCAGTTTTTGTAGGCATGAATTTCAAAAAATTTTCAATTTACGATTAGTTGTAATTGCTACCATTGCGTTTGCTGTATCTCATGGTTAACAACAAATTACAATAGTAGACACGTTTTTTGAGTGATGTAGTTTCTTTTTGGTACACTATTTTTTCACTTTGCTATACTGCTACATTTATTAATGTTTTACAAGCGTTTTGAAATTTGTAATTTATATAAAATTATGCTGTAAACACAGAGCGAAGCAAGGATCTTTGACATCATTAATAAGTAACTTCAAATAAATCAACAAAAAAAAACTATTATAATAGTCATAAATACACCAAAAAAACAAAAAAATACTAATCTTAATTATTTTATTTTCCACAATAATAATTATAATATATTAAATAAAAATGAAAAAAAACAAAAAAAAAGTCAAGTACGGCTTTGGATCAGTTGATTAAAGGGCGCTGATTCTGAGCTTCACATTTGGCAGGACCCGAGTTCGATTCCTGGTACTTGCAGTCTCAAAATATAATTATTTACGAATAATTAAATACAAGAATTATTTCCAAGACAACTGATGATGGATATTTGGACAATACTCGAAACCAGCTGTAATGGTCAGCCAAAAATTCAATTAATTAAAATAATATAAAAAATAAAATTTTTGTTGTTGTATTTCACTACTGTTCGAAAAAACCTCTTTATTAAATAAATTATGTTAATGAAGTTTATAAAATATATTTAATATATTTTTGTCTGTCAAAAGAGGTATCATATATTGCACTTAAAAATGTTGAAAATATTTTTATTTATAGATTGGTAAGTAAAATTAAAATGAAAATAACTTTAAACATTACTTACTATGGTATAAGGATTTACAACATTCAAGGATTTTTAAGTACAGTTAGCTGGCGCTTTGAACTTTTATGTACATATTCGCTTAAGTTAAGTTTAAGCACTGAAAATGACATGCTTTCCAGTTGCATTAGCAATGTGTTCGACTAATGTTAAACAGTACTTTCCCGTTTAACATTTAAATTACTGTCAACTAAATGTAACAATCAATGAAGTGTATGTAGACTTTTGTCAATGATTTTTTTAGGTTTTTTTCGAATAACTTCGTTAATTTATATTGATGAATGAATTTTCTTTTGTTTATTATTATTAAAAAACAGTTCTAAACAAAACTGTATCATTACTTTTTTCTATTATGTCTTTGGATTTACGAGCTAGCAGAAATGGGGGGTGTATGTAGAGTTTTGTCGCTGACTGTATATAATATAATTGTTATTAATTTTTATGTAATACAACAAATTTAAAATGAAGTAAAAATAAAGCTAATATTACTACTACTTAGAAAATATTGTTTACAATTTATTATTAGATTTTCCAGTAGAATAATTTATTATTCATTTCTGTCCTTTTCCATTTCACTGTGCAATGCATACATTTGAGTTGAATTGAGGGCTATTATTTTTGAAGAGAAAACACGAAGCAAAAATGCAAGTGTGGACAGTGGACACTATAAACAAATGCTATAAGGTTTTGGAAATGCAGCTGAAGTATTTGTCAGAAGAACCGAAATTGGTTGCGTATATTCGAAAATGCTATTCTACATAAATTAAGAAATAATGCTTCAGTTTTCTTTATTGTTTATAAAAGTCTCATATATTCAATTATTTTTGTTTTTGACGACTTTGTTAAATTTCACGCCGATTAATTCAAATATATATTATTTAAATATAATATAACTACATGACTTTAAATATAATACAAATATAACTACAGACTACCAACGATTAACTGTTATATATCACAATAAATCTCTAAAATGTTGCATTTAAATGTTTATTATGTTTATTTTAGGGATTATTTTTTAAAAAAAAGTTATTCGATGCAGATTTCGTTCTAAAGCACAAATAATAAAAATTATACTGCACAATATATGTAACCCATTTTGATTTAGATATAAATATAGCTACCGTAGGAAAGCATTGTCATAGTTCCTTAAAGTCTCAATAGTTAAATTATCTCAACTAATGGGATATTACTTTAAAATTGTTATATTTTTTTTTGTAGAAACATCAAGAAAAGTATCAAAAAAAAAAAAAATCTAGTCTATACAGTTAACCACGGTGGGGATTCAGTGATGGTGTGGGGGTGTATAGCGGCAAGTGGAGTAGGTTTATTTGGTGTTTATGTATAAATATATTCATATATATATATATATATTAATATAATCTATATATATATATATATATATATATTTTATTATATATTATTATATATTATTATTTATATATATATTTTGTATATATATATTATATATTATATTTAGTGACATATATATATTCTATACATATATATATTACATATATATATGTTACATATATATATGTATACATATATTATTTATACAATGTTATTTTATTCATTATATATTTATACATAATAATTTAACATATTATATTTACATATATTATATTTATACATATATATATTAATACATATATTATTTATTATATATATATATATTTTTTATATATATTATATATTTATATATATATATATATTATTCATATTATTTATATTATATATTTATATATATATATATATATATTTATATATATATATATTTGATAAATAGAATTTAATTTTTATTTAAATGTAGTTTTAAATTTTATTTTTACAAGAAGTTATTTTCAAAAAATATTGGTTATAAATTTTTTGTTGATGTTCTGAAACGACGTTAAAATGGCAATAAAATATTCAGCTGTTCTTGTAAATATGAAAGGGAATGCAAATTTAAAATGTTTGATTTATGAGCAATAAATCCCTGTATCCGACCCACAAAATGAACATACTACTTTATACAATTCTCTGGCAGACGAAATATATTTTTAGCTAAGATCTCACAACATTTCAAGCAAGAAGTATAATTACTGTTGGCAATATTTAAGGTAAACAAAAAATTTTAACCACCAGAGACTCTTTGGGTTCTGTTAAGTCAATGCCATTCATTAATTAATTATTTTATTACCGATTGAAATGCAAATCAAAGCACTCAACAATAATAAAGGAAAATTAATGATAGAAAGGAACTCAAATCAATTTATTATTATTAAATGCATAAGTCATCCGTACGCTATATTTCAACATCAAATATTCGTAAATGTTTACCATCGACTACCTAATGAGCTATCGAAGTCTAGTTTTTGTTAATTTTATGGGAAAAGTTAGTAAGGCAGTGCAAGGCTCCAAATTCTGACAACATTAACAACTTTGTCAACAGGAATTGTTTGACTTGATTTCATGTTGCTACGTTACAAATTAGGACTCCAGATAGGCACAGCAATTGCCATTTAATAAGCCATAAAAGTGGTAATAGTCAAATGAACTGGCGCTGGTCGCGATCCAAAAGCAACAACCTTAAATTTGGTAAAAACTCACAAAAATAAATGCCACGTATTAGCAACATGTTAGGCTATTGTTATGCTTGCTGTTGGTATCGCAGCAATTTAAAATAAATTTACCAATCAAAACAATTTTACACACAAAATAATAATAAAAAAAAAAAAACTTTAATGTTGCACACACTGCTCACTGCCAACAATTTGAGGCAGATGCAATCGCACATGTTGCTCTTAAAGCTGCAGCAATTACTGTTGCTGTTGCTGTTGTTGGTGCTGACTGCTGACTGCTGACTGCTGTTTTTGCTTGCCGTTATTATTAGAGTAAATAATAAAATGATGTCCATATCACAGGTTGTTTGTATGTTGAGATGTTGTTGTTGTTGTTGTTGTTGTTGTTGCTGTTGCTGTGTTACTGTTTGTTCATTGTCAGACAAATTTAAATTGTGTTGTTGTTTGCTGAAGTACTTTGAAATGTATTCGCATCCAAAGTTAATCGCACCAAGTGTTGCATCCCACATAGTACATGGGCACCAACATGCAACGGATCAAAAAAAAACAGTTAATAGCGGCAGATAATCTATTTATTCTTTTTCATTACATTTAACATCGCAGATGCCATTAATAAACTTATCATTAAATTGTAAATATTTTCAAGCAATTGAGAAATTTCTTTGAAAATGAGTAAGTTTTAATAAACTGAAATAAGAAAAACCGATTCTATTGTACATGAGAAGTAATTCTATTGTATAATTTCAAGGCCAATTACAACAAATATGAGATCCACTTATATTTTATCAATATATAATATATACATATAAACATATATATATCAAATATGTAATTATTTTATTGACTTTCTTTTCAAATTTCAAATCGATCGTTATTGGAAATTATGCAAATGCTGTTAGGAATAGTATATGAGTTAATAGTGTGTTTTACGTATATACATGTCATTAATTTATTGATATTAATTTGTCGTCTATAGCGTAGATACAACACACATTACCAGCAAAATTTTTCTATTCCGGGAGCATATTGTACAATTGTACCGACACAGTTGTTATATATACAACATGGTCATGTCTTCACAATCAAAAGTATCGGTAAGACAGATTCTTTCATGATGTAATGATGTACTGTTATCATTTCAGAATATTTGAACGGATAGAAGAGGAATTATTATTTCTAAAAGTTCGTCGGTTGGTATATAATATGAATGGGCATTGAATAAAAATTTAGTTTTACTGAAGCAATTCAAATGATGAACTAAGTTTATGGTGATGATTCAGTGACATAGTTTATAAGCAGTATATGTGGTTTCAAAACGGTAGTGATATCAGAAATGAAGAGAAAAACATCAGCTAATAAATTTTTAATCATAGCATTAAAAATAAGCTGAAATACTCATTGAAGTTTACGAAATAGGAATTGAGCATCTCAAATTCATGTTTTGGAATTTAAAGTGCCTAAGAATTATTGCAGGATTATTGTCCGGTCACTGTAGATTAAATAATCACCTATCGAAGTTAGGAATTCAATCCAAATTAGACTGCAGATACTATAGAGACGAAAGAGAAATAGCATACCATGTGTTTGGGGAGTGCCCGGCACCAATGCACAAACGGAGAAAACACCTAGGAGGGTATTTCATGGGTCATAAGGATTCAGAGTAGAAAAGATAGGCTTTATACTGTGATTCATTAAAGAAATCGGATTTGGACACTCTAATCCGACTAAAAAGCACAAAAGATCTTTTAGGTGGCAGTGCACAATCCCTTCCTTTCAATAATATAATACAAAGTGAGAAATCTATATCACCATTTCAGCATATGTTTTTAATCCTTATTCTAATATAATAGATAGATATATGTTTTTATAGTTCAAGGATTCAAATGAGCGTTCCATTGTAGTGGACAGTCAAGTAAGCTTATTATATTAAAAAATTTTTCCATTACATGAAAAAATTATAGCTTTGTAAATAAAATGTTATAATGTTTCAAAGCATCAACTAGATATATAAAGTATATCCTTGGACATATGATAACGTGGTAACGGCCCTGAACGGATTTCGAAATATATTAATAGGATTTTAAAATATATATTTCGTGACTCAAAAAAAAATTGCTAATAAATAACAAAAATATTTATTATAAAAGGCCAACGTTTTTTTTTGACGTCACCTGGCCACTCTTAAAAATCGAAACTAATGGTTAACAATAGTACGTTTGAATGTCCATTTGTTAAGAATTGAAACACAAAACCAATGTTGTTGCTACAAACACAATTATATAAAAATTATATAAATTAGCAAATTTTGATATTGCATAAGAAAAGAAATATGGTAAGACATGATGTCTTTATTATTAAATGACTTACTTGGAGAATCAGCGCCATACATTGGACTTTCACAATCCACAATAAAGTTTTCATTGTCGGAATCATTGCCTGGCAATATAGTTGTTGCTCCTGGTACGTAGGGTTCATTGATAGCAGTAGTTGCAGTGTTGCTCGAGGGACTTGAATTTGAAGTTGCTGTATCGTCTTCATATATTTGATTATCTATTTTGACACGTTTATCAGAAATGAGTTGCGAAGAGTCATCGTCCTGTGTGGGAGTTGCAGGTATAGTTACACCACCAGTTAAGGTTTCCTAAAATAAAACGATGTATTTAATTGTATTCTAATGCATTCTGTAATTCATATTGTGTTTTGAAATAAATTAACAAATATCGGATATGCAGCAATGTGTAAGAATTTTTTTTGTATTAAAAAATTGGATTTAAGTACAGGTCTGTTTTCAATATCTACAGTTATTTTTCTTTTAATAGATTTGAATATATAACATCCTTTCACACAAATAACGAGTGCATGCACATATCTTTAATCACAATTAATATATTCTATATTAATTTTGATTACCTGTTTGTAACGTTACTAACATTTGTTTATATCGGGACAAATTGTTTTCACAAAGCAATATTGAGATATCAGACTATGTGTATAATAGATAGATGTTTATAAAGTAAATCGGTGGCGAAGGGACTCTATGTAAGTCTGGTGCTGACCAAAAAGATTAAGTCAGTTTTTTGTAATACAAGATATTTGGTGTTCATCATAGAAATCAATCTATCAATACAACGCGTGGTACTGATTTTGAGCACTAATTTCTTTATTTACTATTCCTCCTAACTCTAGCACTCGTTGAGTTTATTCTGTTTTGAAATCTAAAGAAAATTATAAAGACAAGCTTATTTTTAGGAGTCCGTGACAAACCTTTTTATTTACAAGGGATCAAAAAATTGATAAAACGTTGAAGGCTGAAAAGACAGTATATATTGAGTAACAAAACTTTTACTTTTTTTTTTGTAGAAAGTATATCTTAATAATCACATTTTTTTTGTGAACTACAAGCAACAAAAATTCCTTTTCATATTATTTTAATTAATTGAATTTTTAGCTGACCATACAGTTGTTTCGAGTATTACCAACTACCCATCATGCGTGATCTTGGAAGTAATTCTTGTATTTAATTAATCGTAAATAGTTTTTTGAGACTACATGAAAATAATTTAATTTGCTTGACCTGTGTAATGATCAATTTCCATCTTTGGTGGAACAATGAAGATTGGATCACATCCATTTATTTATTTGTAGAATCAGTGAGTTTTAATTAATTTGATGCCCGAAGAAATTGCCTTATCTCACACCCTACTTAATTGGTTCTATAGTGGATAATTTGGATTATTAATATTAAAAATTTAAATATGACTGCAGTTTTCGTAAAATGTATGGCATCAATTGCTGTCGTTTAATTAAAAAAACTGCTTCGCATATAAAAATAATAATAATAATAAAACAAAAAGTTTGCAGTTCTTTTTATGATTGCATTTAAATTCACAAAAATTACAACCTGGAAATTCGTTTCTGTGTACTATATAACTCATTTCCGATGACTCTACCAAGCCAAGCGCAATGTACCCAAAATAAAGAGTTCGTTGCTATATACCACAGAAGCGCGTGGTATATGAACTTCATGCATTGTTCGCAAATGAAAAGTATTCCTTGTCTTTGTTGGGCAGGCAGAAGTCGTCTTCAGCTTCTTTCAGTTTAAAGACTGATTTTTATAAAAATCTAGTTTTTATTTAAACATCATTCTATATAAATGAATATTAACTATAGCCAAAGTCAGTGTTCCATTGAACGCACAAAATCATTTAGCGAAACCGGCCAAAGAAAAAAGAAATATAAAGTTTTTACTTTGAGTTTTCTTTTTTGTTTTCTTTTTTGAAGGCAACACAGAGGCAAATAAACACCTTAAGTCTTAATACTAACCAAAAGAGGGATTCAAAATATAACAAAATTCTACTTATACTTCATGGACTAAACAAACTTAACAAACTAGATAAACCCTGAACTAAGTTCAAAGCCAAGTTGAAGTCTGCCAGTCATTCATGTTTATACGCACTTTGGCAACAAGTGCTACAAATTGGATTGGATTGCTGATTTCTGTACTTTGGTTGCTCTTCATTCATTCAATATACTAGTATATGCTATGAGCTGCTCTACAGAACATTACTATGTGGTACCGGCTCACATGACCATGACGCCGAAGTAGTATAATAACATTATATATGTAAACAAATATGGTTTATAATGTAAAGTCAATGTAACTTTGCTTAAAAGAGATCGTTTACTTTCATTAAGAAAAAACAGAGTCGTAAATATACGTAACAGAATAAAAAAGAACGAATAAAGAATAAAGAACTCAAAATATTACAAAGAAGTTGTGGTTTCTTTGCTTTGTTTTGAAAAATAGTTCAGGTCAGATGCAAATTAACAGCCAACAAGTGTAAACTTGGCTTTAAGTGTTTGGTTAACATTACTGCTACCAAATTTTTATCTCTCTATTTAGATCGCAGTGAGGATCATGCATGAAAAAGGCTATTTTAAAATATCTAAGATTAAAATCAGGAGTCCAGAAAACAAACGCGGAACGGAAGTAGCTATTGTTAAATAGAACAATAATTTCATAATTAATTAAAACTGCTATTAAGTCAACTAATTTGAATTTTAATTATTTGATTATTTTCTTTTTTATTCTCTATTTTATTATAATGATTAATTTTTTTATGGAAAGTCAAGACTTTAAGAAAAGTTTTACTCATGTCGCATACAAACTAATTACATAGTTTATGTTAAATTCATGCAGATCTATTTACTTCATTGAGAAAACTTAGAAATTGGAATTTCCCATTAGTGATAAAAATTTTAACACACTTAATATGAAGTCTAAAATTATGTTTCTACATATCTTGGCACACCACTAACTGTGCCAAATAAAACGAAAAAGTTCGACAAGTATTAGCTCAGAGAAAGTAATTACAGAATGGGTTCATCATTTACAACAAAATGTCTCCAATCAGCCTGCACAACATTTTATATAAGAAATATTTATATTCATTTAATTATAGGAATGGGTTTTTGTATCTTAAAAATACTATGAATACTATCTGCTAACTATGAAACTCCAATAAGATTGGGCAGTGGTCCAGAAAATATTGACTTTGAAATTAAAAATTCTCATTATTGTGGATTATAAGATGTATGAGTATGATAACGCAAATAAGAAAGTATTCTTATACCCGTTTGTAAACCTGGAGAATTAAAACGTTCCCTCGTTGTATATGAGGGTAAATCATATAAAATGTTCATCAAAAAAATGTTGATATCGTCTCGAAAATGTTGATTTGCAGAGTCTTCAAATTTTTAAAATTAGTCTTAAACATAATGAAAATATTTAAAATAAAAGAACAACAGAAGACACTTGTAAAAAACAAAATCGGTTGCTTATGGACTTCACTCACTTAAACATAAAAAAGAGATCCTCGTTTAAATTGTACTTACATTCCCCAAAATTCATATAGAAAATTACCAATATGATTTAATTGAAATCAAAAATATTTACGGAATTCTATATTTTTATATACCGATTTAGTGCAATAAAATAGTTTGTTCAGTAAGGAATTTTTATATTTTCTCTGTTAACCGAGTAGTACTTACTTTTTTAGTTCCCCGCATCTTCTTATCAATGTTATTCAAGTCTTTATTATTTACGGAAGTTCCATCATTTGGTTCAATCTTTTGCCGATCTATGTTATACAAAAAATTACAAAAATTATGTTTTACACAAAAAATAAAGAAAAAATATTTGTTTGTTGTTTTTGTTTTCTTAAAATACTTACATTTGAGTTCTATTTCCGCGTCATCTAAAAGCAATGAAACCACTTCCTTGGGTTTAAGAGTATCTGGTTTAAAGTTGCCGCCACTTATAACCATACGTTGTATCTATATGAAAAGAATTGTATAATACTTAGCTTAAATTTAAATGATATATCGAAGGAGTAGTAAGAAAAGTCTTTGCATAATTTTTAAATAATCCTGAATATATCCATTTTTTTAGCTAAAGATTTTTTAGCTATACTATACCTGTTCTTACTTTAAATATATTTATAAATAAATAACTGAGAGATAAATATTCGCATGTTCTCCAATTTATTAGAAATGAAAACTACTTGATCTCGTTAATGATCATTTTCAAAAAATTTATAAATTTTCTCTTTCCATTTTTGAGTAGTCTTTAATTTATTCATGCAAAACTACAGACTAATGTGAAAAATAGAGGTATGAAAGAGAAGGCGTAACCAAACGTCGCCTACAAATATAAATAATTGAATAATTAATTTCCGGTATCAACGGGAAAAGGCAAAACATGTTCTGGTATTAAAACCCACAAAGTACCATAAAAAACTTGAAGTGATCGTGTTCCTTCCACAAATTAATGAAAACAATTCAAAATAATGTATGCTTTTAAGTATATAATTGAAAAAAAGAACATGTTTATTTACGTGGAGGGTTAAAACAGGGAAACGCACGTGCCTAATATGCGGGCCATGCCAGATACCCTTTGTTATAATTTCTGTGGGATTGCTTTACAACTTTCATGCGTTGCTTGCGGTTTTTTGTCGATGACGACGACGGCGACGATGACGATGACGATCTTGTAGTTTTGCTCGTTTATTACTACTTATGTTACACTTTTTTGTGGTAATGGTGTACTTGTAAATTTTTAGTGATCATTACAACACCACCAACGTTGCTAACACCTACCTCACTCTTCTCGCGTGCTCTTTGCAGTATTCGCTCTTCGATGGAACCTTTACAGATCAAGCGGTAAACTGTCACTTGCTTTGTTTGACCTAAACGATGTGCGCGATCCATAGCTTGCTGATCTACAGTTGGATTCCAATCGGAGTCATAAAATATTACCTGAAAATATTAAGAATTTGTTTTTAGAATTTTGTAATAGAAAATAGTTTTTCTAAAATATTGCTAGATATTTGGTATGCTGCCACGTATTTGCAATGGAAGAATTAAATAATTAAAAATTCTTCATATAATGCGTGCACAATCTTTATACAAATATTTTTTTAATAATACCGTTTGATGAAAAAGAGTCGAATGAAGAAGATTTAGAAATAAGAAAGAGATATGCAGTGGATAAGTGCCGAAGTTTGAGTCTGGCAAGACTATCACAGTGAAACAGAATGTGTTCTGCTGTTTCCTATTCTTCACAACAAAGTCTGTAGCTATTGTTTTTTAGTAATAAATAGGCTTTTTAGCTCCGCAGCGCCCAGTGAGAAACCCTATGACAAGTCGTCTGATTTTTCGTTTCCTTTAAATCCGCTGTGCCCTGGGATCCATAATAAGTGAACGCTGTTCCTTTCAGCAAGGTCTTTGAGAATTAAACTAATGGCTTAATTCTAATATCTCAATATTATAGCTACATTAAACTCGATATTATTTATAAAAATCTGTGATGCATTTGAAGTTCCCTAATATAAGATTGAGCTTAGTTAAGCGAGTCCTAATGGTATTTACCGTGCCATCATGGGTTACAACGACAAAATCAAAAACAAACATCGTATCTCCGGTTGTAAGTCTCATCAAAAATATAAATTCATAAGAATGAGACTTACTGATTATTTATTATTGGAATGAGAGTTTCTGTATATTATCAAAATGATAAATTCATATAGAATGGGACTTACTGATTATTTGTAATTAGTATGAGAGTTTGTATATATTTAACAACTATTAAAACATTCAATACTGCTTCCCAAAGTTACTAAACTACAAACAAATTATTAACATAAATTGTGTACAAAAATGAAAGCTTAGTTTTTAATGCTAAGCTATTCTACTATTAAGTTTTAAATTCTTATATTCTATGTATTTATTATCTGTTCAAATCTGTTCTATCAGAATAAAATGTTTGTTGAAAAAAGAATACATCAAACTAAAAATGTGGTTTTCTCATGCCCCTGTACTCGTAGTAAACAGTACGTAAATCATGTTTAAACAAATTATGAAGACTCATCCTTAAATTTATAAGCCATTGAAATGCTACTGAGTACAACCACGTCAATTAGCAGAAGCGGCAGACGATTCGCAGATGAAAATCTATAGCACAAATAAATTGAATATTATAGCATTCGAACTATGGGATTTGCATTGGTGCGGGTAATACACATTAAGTGATTTATGCAGGAACCATTGCAGCGTAATTTATCAATGTCAAAATAAAAAAAAATTCAAAATAAATAAATTGCACGTATTTCATATTAAGCAGATATTAACAAAATAAATGCTAGTAAAACATTTAGGCAACTACATAAAATATTTAAAAAAGTAGCAAGTAATCCAAGCACATTACCATAGAGTGAATACACAAACGATACGAAATTAAAATTTTAGACGTGGCTATTTGCGGCAATTGATAAAAGACTGAAATATTCTTCAATTGGATTCTTCAATAAATTTGAATTTCAATCAAATTGCTTTGATTAAACTGAATTTTAATTCAATGGATTGAAAGCGGAAATGGTGTTAAGTAGCAAAGGGTACCAATGTAGGCATTTAAAATGAGCAACTGTAGATTGGACCGAGTCTCTTAATTTTCCTTATTAGATAGAAAGGGTGATGTGATAGATAGAGGCTGGAATACAGTTTTGTCATTACATTTTCTAAACCAAAAAAAATCATATCATATTTCAATGAAAATAATATTGAAAAAAGATTTCATTTCGTTTACATAGACTTTCCGAAAAGTCCTTTAAATTTATATACCCTGCACGTGTTTTCATATTATAAAATGGAAAAATAAAATTTCCCGGAGTTCAGAATACTACGGAAGTTGGTTGCATCTAATCAAATTAAAAAAAATTATATTTTCATCATTTGAAATTAAACTGACAAGTTCTCAACTACACTGATTTGACGCCTACCAATTTTCTTCCTCTCTTCACAAACACTTAACCGAAAGGCTGATTATGTACTGCAACTGAGCCACTTTTAATTCACTGATTTTTTATGTTTCTTTGTAATGAAATCTCAAGGATTATGTATTTCAAGACTAAAGTACTAACACACGCACTGCAGAGTACGTGGATTTCTATATTCAGTTCCGGTCTGAAAGGGTTACAGCGATTTATGAGACTTGTGTAAGGATAATTGTATGCAGCGCTTTTTTCGGCATCTCACATAATTGTTTTGCGAACGCTCCGAAGTATCTATTGTCTATTGTCTATTGTCAATGAAATAGACATTTCCCAATTAATGCACGTGTTTCGCATTTTAAAATTAGCTCCATTAGAAAGACGATATTCGTGATAATGCGGGTAATAGCAGTTTCCTGTCGGAAATATTAAAAATGAAATGACAACGTTTAGGTGAAAAGATGAATGTATTTTCTAACTCTGTTTCTGAGTATTTAATTTAAGATATAATAATTGTTTTAGTAATTATAAGATCACACAACTTCAATATGAAAAAACTATTATATATAGTAGTATACCATATATTTGATTTATATATTTGGATTATAAATGGACAATACATTGGATACATGTTAAACATACGCCCAAATATACATCATTTTGGGTTTTTAAACAAACTTTGGCACAGTTACATAAACATGTCCTATACACTATATACAAATGGAATAATATTATTCTTTGCAGTACTTTCCGTTTTTTCTCTTCTCTAGAATAGGTTTATGTTTTAGATTTATTACTTGGGTTTGTTAGCCTACTGATAACATCTGTTAGAAACTCACCTCATCGGACAAAAATCGAACAGAGTATCGTGATATTATTCTAATTTTTATGCTTCTACATACACATAATGCACTTATAATAGCTACTATAATGACAATAATAAATTAAAAACGCTTAAATAGTCAGAAACTGTACATATCGTCTAGTCTATACGCATTATACGATTCACGTAATAGAGTTATTATCACCTTTTCTTCAATTTTTTCTTTTCAAAGCTTGACCAATTTCATTTCGTTCAATCAATAACCCAAAAATTTACTATTTTTATACTATCCAATATGTATGGCAACAAAAAACAAAATTCCAAAAGCTTGCTAAATTAAAGGCGTTGAGAGGCAGCACCAAAGGCAATAACTTTCGCATTAAAGCAATGATTTCAATCAGGATGATATGCTTGATGACTTCGAACATTTTTTGATACTAGAAGAACACTTCGGCTCTAAGCCTCTGATAGCCATTGAAGATTTTGATGTCATCGAATGAATGACTCTTCGAATGAATGACCAAGAAATAATAAAAACTCTTGGGGTCATCTGGACTCCAGTGGGACAAAAAGAATAATGTTAGCAGAATTATCCAAGTTGTTTGATCCCCTTGGGCTTATTAATCGGTTAACTGCAAAGGCGAAAATTTTCCTGCAAGATCTTGAAAGCTAATTGGGATGAGTTTTTAGAAATAAATCTCTATAGTCAATGGACTATAGAGATTCAGGCCCTTGTTTTGAAGAAGAGAGATTGTTGTGAGTGGCCACCAAATAAGTCCAGAAAGAATACTAATGATGACAAAGAATAAAGTCGTAATAGTACGTTAGCAACTGATAATGAATCTACTGAAAAAAATATATCTAATGAGACATGTGAGGCTAGCTTTAGAGACAATTCAAAGCCTTGTTTTGTAAAATGTGTTAAAACTTGTAGCAGCTTTGAAAAATTACAAAGAATTTTTGTCAATCTTCTTGGGTTTTGAAAAGGCATTATGTTTATGACTGAAAGATAAGATGAAGCCTTGGTGCGTATATTCTACTGTGTGCAACAACATTATTTTAGAGAAGAATTGCATTGCTATTGAAGAATCGTGAATTACCAGCAAACAGTAAATACAAAAACCTAAGCATATTTGTAGAAAATACATATGGTGCTCCGCTGCTACGTGTTGGTGAGAGATAGGCGAATACTGCATCATCGTATGATGCTAAACATCAAATATATTGTTACCAAATACGATTCTGGTATGCAAGTGTTAATGGCCATAGCAGTGGTTGGCAGCTGTTTTGGATCTTCCATGCTAGAAGAGTAATACGTAAAATTTCTGGCAGTTGTATAATGTACAATGCTTTAGTTGCCATCCAAAATTTACATTCGTTTACAGAAAACAAACAAGCGCCGTCAGATCATTCTTCATTTCCATCAAAACAATATGAGTGCTCACACATCTCGTCTAATAACCGATTTGAACATTCAAAAAATCGACTTGATGGGTCATCTGCCGTACAGTCCTGGTTTGGTACCCAATAACTTCTTCTTGTTCCCGAACGTCAAGAGTAAATTGCGTGGACAACGCTCATGATTTTTGTCGACGGAAGAAGCCGTTGTTGCATTTGAAAGCCATGTTTTTGAGGTGTCTGAATAAGATTCGAAGAAATGCTTTGACAAGTGGTTCAAACGGATGCAAATATGTATCATAAAGGAGAATACTTCAAGAAACAATAAAGCAACTTTCAACGACAAGTTAATATTTTTTCATTATCAAACTCAAAATATAAATAGTGACCCTAGTACATTGATCTTTTTTTTTGTTTTGCTATAAAACCTGTGTATATGGAGGTGTTCTCTGGTTTGATTGCAAAAGCTTTCCTGGCTTCGTTAGAGATTTGTAGCTCGCTGCAGATTGTGCTTAAAATTATTTTGCGACAATGCCACGAATTTTGTGGCACTTGCCTTTAATTTAAGAAATTGAAAGCAAGTTTTTGGATTAACAGATTCAGAGCAAGATTTCCAAATATTGTGCTGTTAATTGTATTGAATTTCATCATATACCACCCAGATTCTCCACTTTGGTGGACTGTGGGAAGCGGCTGTGAAATTAGCAAAATATCATTTGGCTAGAATATTGGATCAATCGCATTTTATGTTTGAAGAGCTGACAACAGCAGTTTTTAAGGCGGAAGTAGTTTTAAATTCAATACTGTTGACAACCATATCTAAGGATTCAAATGACAAAAGTATTCTTATATCTGCACATTTTTTAATGGGTGGTCCGTTGGTTGGGATTGTTGAAGCTCTGTGGACAGCAAACAATGGTCACATGTAGATTAGATGGCTACGAATTTCAGCCATACAACAGCATTTTTGGAGAAGGTGTTCGGCAGAGTATCTCTATGAACTTCAACAGAAGGTCAAGCGGATTAAAAACCAGAACAATTTTAATGAAGGTGATATGATGTTAATTGCAGAAGAAAATTTGCCTTCTAAGCACTGCCTTATTGGGAGAGTGGTGAAAGTGACAAGAGATACTAAAGGTTCTGTTTGCGTTGCTGATGTTAAAATAAAGAATAGGAAGATTCGTCGAGCAATACATAAGTTGGCAACTATTCCCTATGAATGTTGATGTCTATTGGAGCTGTCAAGGGCGACAATATGTTTAGATTTAAGATGAAATAATGTACATTGTATTGTAGCCTTACGGTGATTGTCTTATTTTTGTTATGTTGAAATGTATTGTGTCGTGACGTTTTTTGTACTCTGAACTATGGCGTTTTATGGTTAAGTGAAATAAAAACGTGTATTGAAATGAATTAGCTTCTCTTTGTAAAATTAATTATATTAAGAGAAGACGTAAAGCAATAAAGATCCATAAAATAATATGACTAAACGTAAGTTCTTTAAACTTAAAAGTCAAAGTATGTGGTTGTTGTATGCCTGTTGTCGAGTATGATAATTTTTTTTATCTTAAAAATGAAACTTGAAAAGTTCTAATTAATTTAGTGAATAATCTCTATCCGTCTAATTAAGAGCTTCTTTTTAGGAATTGAAATCATTTGTGTACAAGAACAAACCAGTCCTTAGGAGCGTCGTAAAATAGTCTTTATGGACTGCATTATTTTCCCAAAATGTGCACTAAAATGCGCATCTGAAATCGTCCAGCATTTTACAAACTATTGAAAGAGTACGAGTATTGCAAATGAATTTAACGATTGTTATAGCACTTACTATTATATATAGAAGCTCATGGAAAACAGAATAATTTTATTAAAAATTATTTGAATTTTTGTAAATATCTTATCAAATAATAAAATCATAAAAATACTTGATTAACGTTTGTAGATTTAAATAAAAAATATTAAAAAATATTAAAAAATAGTTTTAATAATAATCATGTATTTTTTAATAATTTCACATTTAAAGGAAATAAAACTAATGTACTTTGATAATATTTTGGTTTTTAATAATAATTATTAATTTAATTTTATTTTTTGTATTAAATACAAAACAAAATATCGAACAATATGTAAAATCTTCGAACTGTCGACTTCTGCGCATGTTGGATTAGTCGGATGAATTATGTTATAATCAATGAAACTGGGAGCTCACAGAACACTGGTACCCAGGACTCGACTTCTTGAGAAGGTGATTATTAAGTGTGTTCCGAATTAAAAATGAGTTAGTTTCTTAGGTATTAACGTAATCAATAAAAGTGGCAACAAGTGATCATAATCATTGCAAGTGAAAACAAAAGCAATGCCTTATCTGCTTTTATGTATACACAAGATCAAATAATAATTACCGAACCTACTAATCTAATAAACAATAATTATTTGTAATATGACTTAAGTTACCATTAAGTATCATGTCGTTTCTATAACTCATGTAGTCAATTTATAATCTAATCAGACGATAAGTACTTATGAATAGAGGTCTATGTTGATTGCTTGAAAGCTAACAGCCTATTCAAAATTGTTACCAATATGAGTATTACGATAAGTTAAATATTATTTAATATAAATAAATAAAAAAACGTTAAGTAGCTGAAGTAGGATAAGGCTAAACTGATCAAACCCGAAAGGTACATTAGATCACATATTTGTTGTTGAAGTATATGAAGTGTGTGTAGTAGAAAGCACTTCTGAGAAATTATTTAACGAATTCTCAAAAAAATATTTGAGAATACGATTTTCTTTAACATGTAAGGTTTCTAGGTAATGTCTATTAGCTTTGTTTTTTATAATAATTTCGTTTGATAAATAGTCTTAACTAGTCCATAAATGTTATATATGAACCTGCACACAGCAAGACACCAACTCATACAAGGTTACCAAAATAGCACAGTACGATAAGATTTGAATAAAGTCACAATCCTTATCAAATGGCATTAACTTGGTACTACTTTAGCATTTTTATTGAATAAAACGATTCACTACGTATCCGGACGTTTATGT
>NC_051847.1:112797985-112826469 GCF_002237135.1 Teleopsis dalmanni | reverse complement strand
ATACTCAAGTGAGTTATTTGAGTAACTTTAAGATTTCGTTGTTTCCACTGAGACAAGTTACTTGAGGCATGTTAAAGAGCTTTTATGAGTCAAAAAGTTCTATTGGGTTTAGTCATTTCAATTGTAGGCAGATGACATTGAATTTTGAATTGTTAGAAGAAAATAATTCCACATGGAAAACGCAGAAAATTTAAATAATTCAATGCATAATGTATGTGGTATTGTTCTTAATATGAATGCAGCAGCTGTTGCAAATTATTCAATTTTCAATTACTTTTATTTTAATTAATAATAACACTAATAACTTATAAATTAAAAATAAAAGGAACAAAGGAGAATCTACGTCCGTTACGACCCTTTCGTGCGGGTATCTTCTTTCCATTTTCTTCAAGATTAATCATTCTATCCACTCTCTCTAGTATCTTTTCATCAACCGTTTTTATTTTTTATCTATTATGTGACCATTATAAATAACTGATCCCCGCCCCTCAGTCCACATATTCCTGATTCTCTTGTTTTCTGTTATCCATTTTCAAACTTGATATCCAACTGAACTTTTTTGATTAAATAATTTATGCATTATATAATAATATCAAATATATATTTTATATATAAATTCATTTTTATGTATCAATTATATATTTTATTTATAATAAACAAATATTTTAAAAAATGCCTAACTCTTGTTTGTGTATGTTTACATACGAGTATTATTTCTTGTGTCAATTTTCACTTCAATTTCAAAGTTGCATTTGACATTTTTGGACTAATTTCGACTATATTTTCAAGTAAGTTAAATTTACTTAGCAATCTCAAGTAAGTTAACTAAACCAACGAAGCCAGTGGAAACGTACTATCAGCTTTTCATTATTGAAGTAACTATGGTACAAAAGCAGGAGATTAGAAGTATGCTCTATTTTTCATCAGAACTCGGCAATTTTTTTTTTAAACGAATCGAAATAGAAAATAGGTTCATTACATTTATTTTGCAAAAATACAAACCCATTTACATTTAAATAAACTCAAGTTATTTATTTAGCTAAATACTACTAAATAAAACTACTGCATGAAAGGTAAAGGCCAAAAACAGACTAAGAAATTCAGAAACCCATTCTCTTATAATCTCCTTTGACTGAGTAGAGAGGGTATCAAACACGCAGTCATTGTAATCTATTTATTTACGGTAAAAAAGCAATGATATGTTAGACTGACTTGAATGTTCACGGGACCGCATTACGGCGATCTGAGAAGTAAATCATAAGTATAGATGTGGTTTCAATGACACAAACAATTAAGTTAAAAGGGCATTTCTAGCAGCGATCTTTCAGCTCACCATACTCAAAAATCGTTTGAAAAATCCTTCGTATTCTGGCAGGGGTCCTTTGCAAGGCTGAAGGCTGAAGGCTGATTTCGGTCTTTCTAAAGACCAAACGAAAGATCTGCTATTTATCAGATTTGTTATAAAAATTTTGAAATGCGTATTTTTATATGTAACACAATATATGTATATGTTTCTTTTATATTTAAATTTTAATATTTATTTAACATTGATTTATTCATCTATGTATTTATTTATTTATAGATATTTAAAATATAATTTTGAAACTAATTAATTTTGTTTTGCCACTGCCATTTCTTTCATGACATGAGTTAAATTCATTACACAATAATTATATATAAATAATAATAATAATAATTATACATAAATAATAATAATAATAATTATATATAAATAATAATAATAATTAAATATATATCTTATGGCGTTCCATCACATTTGTATTAAAATTAAATTGTTTACTTGCATACGAAATAAATAGAACAAAACAGCTTTTTACCACGGATTACAAATGATAAAACTTTATTTGAAAGACTTTTGTGCCAGAATAGCAAAATTTTTACATACAGTCGTTCGGTCGATCTTACAATGATCTTACAAAAGACTTTTAACGGTCTTCTCCCTGTACATTCGTTTAATATGCAGGAACATCAAATCATATCTTTTTTACCGTTTTTCATTTTCAATTTTGAACTTCGTCTAGTTTTCATTTCACTTCATATTTTAATATTCTAAAATAAAATTTAGTAAAATTTATTCACAAAAAAGCGTTTATTACGTATTAAAGAAAAATTCAATAGTTAAATTAATTTTTTTTTGCAAAATTCATGTCAATTATTTTGGCAAATAAAAAGATTACGCAATAGTCCAACTTACGCAACATGACGAGTACTGAAAAAACAACGGTAAGCAGTCCAAATGAAGAGGAAGAAGTTAAACCACGAAAAGGATTCGATCCTGAGTGGGTAGAAAAGAACTCCCAACCGAAACGTTGGTACTATCCGCGCGAAAAACGCGAATTAACGCCATGGCAGAAGCCGGGGCCCATGGAACGGCGTGATTGGGTGCGCTTTTATCATTGGGCTTCCAAAAACGCCATTCCACGTGAACTGGAAGAGCCGAAGGAAGAAGAACCAACAGAAGAAGAAATGAAGAAAAAAAAAAAGAAGAAAAAATCTTTAGATGAACTTTTAGAGTCCTTGGTGAAATTATGTATACCCAAGAATCCTCGCGAAAAATATGAGTATCCAGAAGAAGAAGATTTTCCTTACTCTCCAAAGATCGATCGTAAGCAACCAGCGCGAAAAGATAAAGGCCGACCTTTTGAGCCACCAGAAGTTCCTGAATGTTTTCAACATATTGATATTGAAATAGACTTTTGGTCTACATTACGATTTCCAGTTCGACCAAGCGCTCAAAATTATAAAGCGTCGCCAACCATTCTTAGGTTGGCACAACCACGTCAACCATACATATACAACTTGCATTGTCCACTGCCGGAACGAAAACGTGATGTTGTGCCTGTTCGCACGAAAATGACTAAACGCCAATGGGTCGAGCACATGCGCCGATTGGAATACTTAGCAAAACCACAATTCCATGCTGAGTTCGAAGAGAACATGTATTTGGACCCATGTGCATGCATGTGTAACTAGCATTTACTGCGATAAGGCTATTGAAAGTACCAAATTCAACATAATGTTTAATTGTTTAATCTCGGTGCTTACTCCTTTTGATAAATGATTCGTAAGTAGATCTTACGCGCGCAAATTCATTTGTTAAAAATTTGTATCCGCTACAAGTACGGTTTAAATTTTTCTGTACTCATTCAGCGTATCAAAATTAAAGTAAAAAAAAGTATAACTGTCCTTAATACTTTTGTGTTTTTACTTGTGAGTATTAGCAGCAACATGACCGAATCAAAGCAGCTTTACAGATTCTGCCAAACAAGCAAATCTACCTAAATGGATGGTATATTGGATGAAATAGATTGTCCTTAATGTGTTAACGAATTATGTAAAATAGTTAATGATTAAAGGTTTTCTTAATATATGTAAGTGCAAAAAAGTTATTACACACAAACACACCATTGGCATATAGTTAAAAATCAAGCGACCTATTTATACCTATTTATATAGTTATTCAAAAAATACCGGGAATCACTTAAGTTGTACTCAATCGCTTAATTATTTTTTACTGATTTTATTGTTCCTTTCAAAGCTTCGCTTATCAGTTTTAGGAACGATTAATTTTATATAAAACATAACATTGATTTATTCTCGAAGTAGTCAATTGAATATGAAAGAGGAAACAGTTTACATGTAAGTTTCTTCATCTTATGATCTGATATTGATATGAACTCTCTCTGAAACGAAAGAGGTGCTTATATACAATCACTTTAATATACTTTTATACTTTTTTAATATTTTCACGACAAATTTTTGATTATTATTAAACGTAATAAAACTATCAATGAAATATTTTAGCCAGCTCATCTTTTCCTCTTTCGACACTTAAAACTTATTTTGCAATATGATAAAGGCAAGTTATATGTCGGAAAAATAGTCCAAATAGTTTGGAAACGAATTTGGAATCTTATCGTGCTTGATTTATTAACTATTATATTCCGACTTCTGATTTCTACTTGTTTTAATTCGGGAGTAATACTTTGATTAATGACTGCGACCATAATTCCAGAAAAGAATTTCAACTGCTAATGGACATTATATAATTCTGTTTCAGTGGAGGTATGACACATACGAATGTTGTGGGCTTGGGGACTCTAGCACGCTGTTTGGCGAAAAACATTGTTCTGTTTTTTGAGATTTTAAGGATCAAATCCCATTTAGCTTATTTTTTTAAATAGTAAGTTTTTTCTTGGACAAATTCATACAAATAAGTCTAGAAACCTCTATATCGTCAACTAATTATACTTCTTAGTTTCGAACCTATAAATTTGCGCTTTACGAGAATTGAAGAGATGATACTTATTCATGAAAGATATATAATTTTCAATAGCGAGGCGTCAGCTTTTTGGCAAGGTGTTCACAATTTCATCAAAACTGAATTCCAACAATAACGTATTCTCCCTACTCCTGAGTTTTGTCCTTCCCACAAGCACATAGCGTACAAGACCAACAAAACAATTTATTTAAATGTTCTCAGCCTGTGATCCACTGGTTTTTATGGTAAATAACTGTAGGAAAACGACGACTTACCACAGATTTCGACATTTTTACATCAGGTACCAAATTCTTCATATCTGGAGTTGATCTATTCATTTTATGAATTAAAACCATTAGATTTTTTCAGAAGATCGTTTAAAAAAAGATATTTGAATCAAATCTTTAATCACACATTTATCCATTTCTAAATATTATTTTTCACTTCAAATTTCTTTAATTTTTTTCTTTTCTTTTGCCATTTGCTAGTATAAAATTGCAATAATGACTTTATTTTATGTTTATTTCCAACATCTACATAAGAGTAAGAAACTCTCATGCATTCATTTACTCTTTTACTTTGTATTTACTATGCACGGTTCAGTTTTTTTATTGAACCATTTGCCCATATAAAACGGCAACCGTGACTTTGATTGTATTTGCACGTTTTGTATGAACTTGCGGCTCAATTTAGTCGATTGAACCTCTCGTCAAATGTAAAGCGATTTTCGCTCAATCATTTCTTTTCTCTTTTGTATTTACTTTGCATAACATTGGAAGTTCACTTTTTTATTGAACCGCTTGCACGCATTAATTAAAGAGTTATGATTATTTTACGTACATATTTTGCGGGGCTTGTTTTCTCTTTTATTTTTATATTTGTTTGTATGTTTTGTGTTTATTCAATATTGAACATAATCCCAATGTGAATGTTATTTCATTTGCATGCTTTGTAAGCAGCGCGGTGCAGTTTTTATTCTGAACCTTAGTATATTTTAAGAGACATGTATTTTCTCTTTTATTAATTATAAGTAATGTTGAATGTAACTAACATATGTATGTGCGGTTTTATTTGTATTATACGTTTTGTGTTTATTTTAATATGTTTGGAAAAGCTATTATAAAAAATGTTAAGTAGCAAAATAGCGGTATTTATTTACATAAAAAAAAAATATCAAAAAAGGAAGCTTTGTTAAGGTGTTCAGTGAACACTCTGAACAATTCGACGCCTCGCCTCTGATAATTTTATATTTTTAGTCTCTACGTCATCTGTTGTACTTTTGCTTATTATTATCTTTCTGAGATAGGCATTATTTTGAACTCAATCTCTAATCCACTGCTCATATTAAACCCCATTTATTTTAAGATATATTGTTTTGATTTTTTTACCTTAAAAATATTTTACAAAAATCTACAAAAATAAGAGGCGATTATATACGACACTATAGGTTCGCACTTCCCTTACGTATCTCTCCTACATCGCTTTAATGCACATAATTACCGACATTGTCCATTTTATTAAAACAATACAGGGGTTTTACGATGCAATATAGAATGTTTATCTAAAACTGCTTTAGTTAAGCAGTATAAATATAAATTGTCGCTTTGAAGCTAATCGTGCACCAATCCAAAAGTATTTCTGTGTATTGTATGTTTTTCGTCCATTTTTACTAGTTCAGTAGGTTTTTGTCAGTGCAAATTTGGACCACTTCATGCAATGGAGAGAGAAGTGTTCATAGAAGTGCACTGCAAACTTTCGTGTTAAGCAGCAATTTTTCGAATCAACTTCGCTGCCAATGGATTCGATATTTTGTTGAGGTCCTTTTTGATTCAAGCACAAATTTATTTATTTTGCAATTTAAATTTTACAAGAACAACAAGTCTTAAAATCTAACAAGGCTTTTGACCGAAATACATAAAATTGTTTAAATGAAATAAAATGCAATAAATTGGAATAAAATAAAATAAAACTGAAAAGGTTAAGAATTCTGTACAAATGCAAGACGAAAAGGTAGAATGACATTTATTGATAAAACTTATGACAACAGCGAAACTACGGAAATTTTATAAAACTAAAACAGATACCAAATCCGAAATGTAAAATTTTGCCAACTAAAAATGCTAAAATCGAAGTTAGTAGCACAAGTTTTACAAATACTCGTCCAACAAATGAAATATTCCTTTTCCATTTTGATGATTTTCATACATTTATTTGCTTTCTGTATTTCAATTCCAAAGCGTGAATTGGCAACAAAGTTACACTCAGAAAAAAATGTTCGTAATAATTACTTTGATTGACAAAGAA
Organism: Teleopsis dalmanni; assembly: GCF_002237135.1. Lineage (NCBI taxonomy): Eukaryota > Metazoa > Arthropoda > Insecta > Diptera > Diopsidae > Teleopsis > Teleopsis dalmanni. The sequence continues at coordinate 112,819,883 of NC_051847.1, read as the reverse complement.
ATTGACTCCATTTTACACTAAATAAATCTAGTAATCACTCGTTTTTAATTATAAATTAGGTCTTTGATGTGGTGAGAAATGATAAAATATCATCGTGGTATAGATCATTACCCCTTAAATGAACTACTTATTATGGTTTAATAAAGACTATAGACCCATAGGTCTAGAACTATCATTTTAATAATGTTAATAAAATTAAAATCGTAAATTAACTACATAATTTGTAAAGAGGTTTTTTCGAACAGTAGTGAACTACAACAACAAAAATTTTTTATTTTATTTTAATTAATTGAATTTTTGGCTGACCATACAGCTGTTTCGAGTATTGGCAAATACCCATCATCAGTGGTCTTGGAAATAATTCTTGTATTTAATTATTTAAATTTTACAAGAACAACAAGTCTTAAAATCTAACAAGGCTTTTGACCGAAATACATAAAATTGTTTAAATGAAATAAAATGCAATAAATTGGAATAAAATAAAATAAAACTGAAAAAACAAAACTTGGTTAAATTTATTTTTATGCTTTCATATGTATTATTTTTTATTGCTTTTTAAAATATATCTGCCAAATGTTTCTATGGGTGATTAATTGAAATTTTAAGTTATTCTTTTTAAAATGTACGTCCTACTCTAATCTCTTCATGCTTGATACCACTGTTCTCGAAGTAATTACAATTACAACAAAAGCAACTTGAATTTTACCTTTAAAAAATAACTATTTAAAATTTTCAAAATTTGCATTTTAGGTTTCGAAACGTTTTACTTTTTTCCTCTCAAGGAAGTAATAATTAAGTAGAACGTACTAACTTCTACTTCATCTTTCTTATTAGATCATCTCAGTAGAGTAGCCGTTAATGTAATATGTGGGTTATCGAATAACTCACTTTCTGAAGACTCTTCGAAGTGCCATGGTACATCCACACGAATGACATGCTAAGAGACCTCAGAATAGACCCGGTCAAAAAACGCATAAGGGGCAGAGTCCTGAAGCTGTACGCGAAAACTGACACGCTGACCTACATAGCACTATCTAATACAGATCTTAGATCAGTCAGCGAATATTCAGTGAAGCTTGTGAGGAACACATAAATAAATAGAGGCAGAGACTCTGTAGAAACACCCCAGCTAAGAAAGAGTAAAAGTGCCCAGTTGCACTAACTCGGAAAAAGCTCAACATAAGAAATGTGTTATTAAGTCAAATAGCTCAACTCAGTCACATTTCTTTTCAAAATAAGTAATTCTCTTAACATTTTTTGCCGAGTGTATATAAATTATAGTCTCCATTAAATATTATGAGCAGGAAAAACATTTCGAATTGTGACAGAATTGCTAATAGAAAAAAAGACATTTATTGAAAAGATTTCACGTGAATAGTGCTTTAGCGACTTAAGAAGTTTTTACACGATACAGGCATCAGGCATAATGCTCTGAATATGCTTTCAACTCTAAAAAGAGGTCATTTTCCTTAAAACCAAATTCGGCCTAAAAACAAATAATATTTAATTTAAAATGTATTTCTGCGATATTTTACCTAATAAGGTACATAATTTGTGTATACAAAATTCTCAATTAAATTATATGATTAATAACAAATGGTAAATTTGAGATAAATCAGTATCCAACAAGAATTGAGTAATGAAAGCTCTGACATATCAACAGAAATTGAAATTTCTAAAATGCCCTTTGGAACGAAAAAATAATAATCATACGTTAAAATTATCTAAACATATATAAATATAACACATAAATATAAATAAATTTATACTTTATACTTCAGTGAAAAAGTAGGACAGTTGATTTTTAATGGTAAGAAATCTATGTCCAAATCCAGCAAATACCTTGAATAGTGTTATGAAGACTCCTTTATAGATATCTAATATTTGTTAGTGGTCAGCTGAGTTTCAACATGATCATGCAAGCAAGGATAATTGTAAATGCCCTAGACGCCCAAATTGTCCTTTAAACTATTAGAACGAAGTATTAGTACTAGTTTGCGTCTACATCTAATGCAAACGATGTTTTTAAAACAGCACCAATGTGTTGATAACTCAAAGCCATGCCTTAAGCATCTTCAAATTTTTAACGCATTATGTGACAATGGCTAAAATTGTACGGATTACGCTCTATTCTCTAGATCAGGTTTTCATTTCACCAGGTTTTCATCTGTTATCTGTAAAATTCATGAAAATACTCCATGGAAACGGATTTTACTTCAATGATTATCCAAACTAAAGCCAATTTTGAAGTCAAAAATTGCATCAAGATGTTAGAGAAGTGTTTGAATGAATATATCACTTTTGTATTGTAGTATAGATAGTGTATTGTTGAATAAAGTTGAATTTGACTTTAAAGTTATTTTTTTTTTATAATTTCTGTCAACTTATTGAGTGATGGTTTAAAAACCTCCATAATGCACGTGCACAACAAATACTTACATACTTCCAGAATTTTTAACACTCTGAAAACATTTGGAATTAAAACGTATTTGCTAACATAATGAAATATACTTTCTCTTTAAAGCAGTGTACATACTCCTTTGCTATTTTGCAATGAAATTAAGGTTAATAATCGCTTTTATGCAAGAAAAACAACTGTGATTAAAACATATGACCAAAGTGAAGATTAAAAACAATATTTTTAATAACAGCTTTATGCACAAAAATTGTTTATTGCTTGGATATTAAATTCAACAGAAATTGTTTGTGTTATTTCCTTGTTGCTTATGGACGAGCATTGCTTCGATATTCGATAGCTTATAGTACGTTTCCACTGGCTTCGTTAGACTAGTTAACTTACTTGAGATTGCTTAAATTTCTTCAATCTTCAAAGCCAGTGGAAACTTACTATTAGTTTGCTCTTGCACCTCCATAAGAAAATTTCTATGTACGTGCCTAGTACGAAATGTGCGAAGTCATATAGCAATGGCATTGCAAAACAAATCTTCAAAAGAAGTTCGAGCTGGGCATACACGGAGAAAAATCTAGAAACGGAACAGTTTAAATACAATGTACTATTAAAAAGTGAATTGATAAACATAACTATTTAGATGCTATATTAATATATCATATGCTATATTAATTATTATTTTCATATCTCATATCTCATATTTTTTAGATATGAGTAACACACATATTTGATGAATAATCATTGGTGCGTTGAATCATTGGTACTAAATATTTATAATTTAGTATTTATATTTTCATATTATATAAAATTAAAATTGAAATTAAAATTAAAAATTAAAAATATCCATAAATCTAAGTGAGTAGAATTTAATAAGAAAACATTTTAATACAATGGATACTTTTGGAAGTGGTACGCATCAAACCTATTAAGAGATTTATTTAATATTTGTATAAAAATTATGCACTTACTTATGGGAAAAGCTATTTTATTTGAGAATTTATGAATTTTTATACTTTTTAAATATTTATGACTTTGTAAAAACAATGTAAATTTAGGTTTGTTGCAACAACGCAAACTGACGTGTAAACAAAGCTACACGAAACACAATAATAAATTTTATTAAAAACGCATGAGCTGCATTTATCTAAAGGAAAATCTTTATGACAAGGTAGAAAACACAAAGTTTTACTTATATTTAATTAATTTTAATTTTATTTTTTGTTATTTGTTATTTGTTTTTTACGAATTATAAAAATAAAAACTGTAAATATATGAAAATGGCTTGAATTGAGTTGCATCTGATGTGAGCTGGTATCTGCAACAAATCTTGTTGCAGATACGTATTGACGATGTTGCACATGTGCCGCATGTTAAGAAGCGCCGTTTTATTTATGCAATTCACAGTTATGGCTACAGTTTAGTAAAAATAGGGAAAATCAAACGAATAATATACATGTGTACTATAATACACATTATTATATGTACGAGTCGATGTAACATATATAAGCTTGCACTCGTAAGTTATAACAAACGGAATTAGGAGCTCGCAGCTTTCGTATTGAACTGTGGAGTGAAGAAGCAATGGCGCTCCAAGGCAGTGACGAGACCACATTGTTTCATGGAAAAATGATTTGGAATAACAAACACCGCTGGCTTGGATTTGCCACATTTGGCATTGAAAAATATAAAATATGCGCAACATTTGACAGCATTTTGTGCGCATGTTACTGGTACATTGCAGCATTTCTAATGCATATAATGAATAGCACAAGTCATCAAAGTGTGTAAAATGTTACAGTTGAAATTCCTATATACCGAGGTATGCATCGAGACAATAGCCAAAAATGGGCATGACACACTTTGCCGTGGCATTAAGTTGGGAAACTTAACGGAAAATGCGTTCAATTAATATTTCCATTATGAACCCATTATTTTTAATTTTTCCATTTCAATTTAAAATTGAATTTATTTTCGTTACATTTTCCATTTACTTTGTATATAAATATGCTCTTTGCTTTTCCTAATCAAACATAAGGCGTAAACTTAAAAAATTATTAAATTATATACATATAAATATACAATACAATAAAATGGTTTCACTCAGGTCAGTGTTTGTTTTTTTTTGTTTTTAAATAGTTCATTTAAATATAGTAGGACTTTCAAAAAACTAAATAATTGCCGAAAAGGATATTAATCAAGAAATGTTCATGCTGAATTTATTTAATTATTAGTTTTAGATATTTTACATTGAAGCTATTTTTATGTGTTTTTTAATAAACGGTTTTTTTTTATTTTCTGTTGCAGCATTTTTGGGTGACTATGGCGGCATTGGACGTATACGACGCCGACATCATCCACGTGGTACAAAACGTGGTCGGCCACGTGGTAGCAGTAGACGCGGTGGTGGTAATGGCTCTTTACCACGTTCAATGTCGACACCGACTAGCGGTTCAATAGAGACCTCAAAGCCAAATGGTGAATGTACAACAGGCACACCGGCACTAAATATAACAAACGATGGTACGTTAAAGTCTTATTTACTTCAAATTATCTACTTCGAGCATATCAAAGTAGCAATTTAGCATACGGCTAATCCAAGAGTGCTTCTTCAGAAATACAAATGAGCAAGTGTCTAATTACAAGCAATTTAGGATACTCTATAATTGATTTCCTGTAGAATGTAATAATGACATACAATCTTTTCATATATTCTTTCTATATAAGTTGAATAGCAGAAAATATTCCACACAGTGGCTACTTTGAATAAAGCATTGAAACCACTTAAGAACGTGACATAAATTTATTTATTTTTCTTGAATTCGGTTTTTTTTTGCCTTCCCCCATTTTTTAATGTTATAATTTACCACTTTGGTTTGCTTTATCAGCAGAAGTCAAAGCAAATATTTGCCCTTAGATTGAAATCTTAAATACTTTATCTTCCCCCAAATGATGCAGTTGAAACAGTCACATGAGTAACCATCTCAGACCATACGACCCTTATATGTTATTCAAATATCACAGGAAGAAAGAAAATTAAGAATATGAGATTACTTTCTTAGAGAAAAACAAAAAAAAAAATGAATAAAAATGCTAAAGGAAAAAATAATGCTACATAGAAAAAATACTTATATCTATATTTCTCGATTCTTAAAAAATTCCACCAATATTAACACTGCTTGAAAATGAGTATAAAAATAATATTACTTAGAAGATTAGATTCTTAAATATGTAGGTTCTTCTATTGAAACTACACAATTCAGAACGCAATTGGCGGTGGTATTGATTAATTATTATATATATATATATCTGTTTTTTAAATAATGGCTTAAATAAAAATAAAATGTCTAGCGTTGTAAGATACTAAATATAATTATCAGTTATGTCCCCTAAGTAATTATCATTTATTTGATGATATATAGATATATATATATGGAATTGAATGGTTCTGAAAACTTTAACATTATCTTTCAATTGACCAAGCAGTACAGAATCAAGAAAATCTCTCTGAACATGAGCGATAATTGCATAAATCAGCTTACGAATAAATCTGCCGAACGAATTGTATTTGCACATTTTTATGTCACATACAAAGACGGACAATGCAAAAAAGATACATAATCCTATAGAATGAATTCGATAAATACGAATCTGTGCATAAATTACGGCTAATACTCGTAGGTTAGCAAAAGTGCAACTGGGAACGCGACCACGTCGCGTCATTTGTAAGCCACAATTGGCGCTTAAGTGCTCGTTAGCATAAAAGAGCGGGAGGGAGGGAGTGTTGAGTGAATACAAAGAGAAACCGTACATGCATTAACTTCGAGCGGAAGTGAATCTCTTACACGTAGTCACGTGACATAACCCGCATTTTTTAATGCAGTTTAATAATAAAATAAAGGAAATTTTAATGCGTTAAACGTATAATCGTGCTTTTTCATTGGTTTACAGAATTTATATAAATCACTTAAAAATTGTTCATTTTAATCATTGCAGATACGCAAACATTGACATTGAATAATTCTGCGAAGTCTGACAGCTGCTTCACACCCACCACACCAACGCCTATGAAACGAGGACCCGGCAGACCACGATTAAAAACTGCCGGCCCAGTACATATTGGAATACGTGGCGCGCCACGCACACGTAAACCCATTCTACCATTGGTAGTACCTTTGGGACACAGTCCAGCAGCAACACCATTAAACCGCAGTCCTGTTATGAGTCCAGCACACTCAGAACGAAGCACACATAGCTCGGTAACAATATCAATGAGCGTTGGCAGCAGTGGCAGCGGCAGTAGTAGCACAATTTTTCAGGATAATTAGTGGAATATTTACAAGATATTGAGATTTTTGAGGTAGACGCACTGTTCTAAACTTGTATAGGACAATGATTTTTATTGGAAAATTGTTTAGCTGCACTAACAATGCAATATCCAAAAATCATATATGTGAATACAATTTATATTGTATTGTATTAATTCTCTTCTCAACTTATATATTTTTATTTGTAAGAAACTGTATTTTTTTTTCATAAAAAAATGAAAAAATTAAATTAATTTATAACTTATTTTATTGAAATTAAAAAATGTATGTATTATGTTGCAAATATGTTTTTATTAGGAATAAGAATATTAGAATTAATGAATTTTATGCATTACAACTTTTTGTGTAATAGTAAAATGTGTCTATTTATAACAAATATTTATTAAATTTTATCCATATATCTTTTGTAGTGAGATTTATACCTAAATATATGTAAATACATTTTAATTTTATAGCCTAGTATGTTCCAAATAACTGTAAATCATTAAGTTCACGCTTAAGTTCTTAAGCGTACCGAATTACGAAAGGTAAAGTCTATTTCATTAGGAGAGACCACTGAACAACAGTGTCGGGTCTACGTCCCGGACCCACTCGTCACCTACGACGACCAAGTACCGTTCAACACCTCCCAAAAGGACTCCACGACCAGGTCCCGGCGGGTTACAACAACTACAACAACAGCATATTACATATTAAAAAAATAGCTAAAACCGATTTTATAATATGTTTTGTTATTACATGACTGTCTTCTTCACTAAAATCCACTGCAGTAATCAGATTTCAATCAGAATTTGAACGAGTTTCACTCGTTCGATTTTGTTCCAAAATGCTGTCGATAGTTGAATTTTTTAGTCCAAATAAACGTTATTGATATAGGTAGTACAAAAAATTTAATGTACCCGACAACTTTTTAAGATTACTAATATTAAGTAACAATATATGATATGAGTCTGGACAATCAAAATAGACAACCGTCGATTCAAATCTTTATAAACTATAATAACTGACTTCTAGTATCGAATATTATAACGAACTGAATAGTATCGATGTGAGTGATGGTTATTTTCAACAAGACTATGACAAGAATCACACAGCACACGAATTTATTAAATTTTTAAAATAAAATTGAATTGAAATGGACTGTGCAGACTAAAATAATTCGGCAAGATTAACGACAAACAACTTGCAAATCGTATAAACTTAATCGTATCTTAGTGCATTATTATTCCTTATATAAATTTATGTTAAAATGTGTACTTCTACAATGATTCAATAAATATTAAAAGAATAAAATTAAATTGTTTGCATATTTGGAATCCTTTATTGACATTTTGATCACCACAAATTTATAACACTGTTAAATAGCATTTATGAACAACATTTTTAATAAAATGTATTACAAACCTACTATAACTTTTTATGAATAAGGCCATAAAAGTTGTTTTCACTTCAATTTTCAATAAAAATTAAGAACTTATTTATTATTAATCGCAGATGCCTTCCACAATCTTTTTCGATATCAATGATGAGTCTACTAAACAGAAGATATATCAAAATCTCTCAACCGAGATCTTAATTTTAATCGTGTTATGAATATTCATATTATCTTAATCATAATAATATTCATAATCTTTATAAACCCGTACGTTTAAAAAATGATTTAACTTTGCATTAGCTTTTAACTTGAATTTTTGTTCTAATTTTTATTAAAAATTGTCTACTTGGCACCAAAGTGTGACCCGAAACTTACTAATAGAAAACGTTCAAAAAATGTTCGTTCTAATGCGAAAATATATTCCCAGATTCGCCTTAAAAGTTTATATCTATTATATGTCCATTTTAGACAGATAACTTCTTTTTAAATCAAAACTAATAAACTATTTTTTAGAAGAGAATATGTCATATATTTTTTATTAATATCGGTAGTGTGTACTAATGACGGTGAGGGTCTTGAAAATTTGACAATACAGATTAAAATTATTAGAAAATTATATGCTACATAATTAATCACTGGCTTCATAACTTTTTGTCTGTACATAACCACTATGTTAACCATTATTTTCCAAATTTAAATTAAAGAACACTGACATATACTGATTGATATATCTGCCCATACTACTTGAACGAATCTAAGACTGTCAGAAAACAGGCCCAATACCTTTACCTAAAAGGTAATTGTTGGATTTACCAAGAATCCTAATTTTTTCAGGTTTACTAGAGGCACTTTCCAGAGGTATAATACGATAGATGTCCAAGGTCGAGCTGTACCATTGTCTCTTTCATGGTGTCTAATGGTGTCTAATTTTTATTAGACTTTCTACGTATTTTATTTCATAACGTAATTCAATATTTTTAATCAAACAAATTAAATGTTAAAGAAACTATTAAAGAATTGTAAAATATCTTATTTCTTATAGCTCATACATATATACATAGTATATAAATTTAATAAATATGTAGTTGGTTGTATTGAATGAACAGTTTTATTGTAAATCTATTAAAATTAATGTAACATTTAATTAATTCATAAATATTTTGTGTTAAACCGTTGGGAAAATGTTTTATTCCATTAAAAATAAACTACGTTAAAATAAATTTTAATATTTTTATTTTAGTTTTGTTGTATAATATTTTTAAATTCAGATAAATTTTTCAAATTCTAATTAAAAAAGATGCCAAACGCTTATCAGTAGAAATCAATTCGTCATATGAAACTATTAAGCCACAAAATTCAAAATAAATTAAGATGTGAGTAAACAGTCAGGTTGGTAGGCCCAGGTGCAGGTGCAGGCTCTACTAGGCGCACTACTTTTTCTTATGTCAAATCAATTTAAACTGAATTGAAATTTGATTGCAATTTCAATTCATTAAAACTAAAATAATTACATATTTCAATTAAAAAACTATCCATTAAACAATTTACAATTTTAATTATACACAAGAAAATGAATGCACAAATTATACGATTTAACAGCTTCAGCAACGTAAAAGATCGCATTTTAATAAAAAAAAACAACACCAACAACATTTAATATCTTATCTAGTTGCTTAAATTTATAGCTGCGCTAAATTGAAATTAGTTTAGCACTTTCTTGCACTACTTGGAATATATACAACACATTAGTTAATGCGTAAGGAAATCTTTGAGAAAAACGCCAGAACTGACTCAGTGCCTTTTGTTCCGACAACAAATTGAACAAAATTAGTTTGATACGGAAGAAGGAGCAGCAATTGACGGCATTAGTTGCAGGTGCAATCCCATCCCATCCCATCAACAACATAAAAATGCATATTTAATAAAAATTAAACTTGTTAAATACTAACTAACATATACTGTACAAATTAATCACAAGGCAAATACAAACATTAAGATATCATCTAATCGCTTGACAGTGGCGAAACAAATTAAGTAAAAGTTAATTTGCTAACTAGTAAAATTCAATTGATTTGCATAAAAAAATGTATCAAAAAATGTAAACCCCCACTAAACATTATGCTAAATAGTTCGCTATCAAAATAACAACCATAATCCGCTACAGCCAGTCATTGCAACAGTAATGATAATACATTTAATCCAACTGTGAGTAAGCAATATATACCATATATTATAGATACTGTTACATATTATTTTATAAATATTTATATATCGTAAATTAACGTCACTTATGACGGTGGTAACTATTTTACTATAGAGAGTAGAGTTTCGAAAGAGAACAACAAAAATTCTTTTTATTTTAATTAATTTAATTTTAAGCTGACCACACAGCTGTTTCGAGTATTACCAAATACCTAACATCAGTGGTTTTGGAATTATTTCTTAAACAAAATAAAACAAATCCTAAGCTATAGACTAATCAAGTTTCTTATTTCAAGATTACTCAATTTACTTCAGTGCTAAAAATCTGAAATAAGATCTTTTAATTGCATACGTACAATGACTGTTGTTAAATCTTACGTACATATTTTGTCTAAATTGAGCACTGACTGCTGGTAAAGTGAAGTTAAAGTCTTTACTGAGTAATTGGTAAAAAATTAAGTCAAAATTAACTTCATTCAATATTAGGAGAGTTATTTTTAATTTTTATTTCATTGAATCGTTTACACGTCTATAGGTAAGTCCGTTTGTATAAAGTAGGTATATTGTGTGGAAATTAGATTACTTTTATTAATTTCTTACAGAAATATTTCAATTACTGTTCTCAAATAATATTAAAGAGCAAAACTCATAAATTATGGTATATTGTGTTTAAAGGTGAACCACTATATCTCGTGATTTATAATTTTTAGATTTTTCAAGCTTATCCCAATTTAAATTCCGATTCAAGTACTTAAAGCATTTTTTGATATATGTGAAGAAAAGTATAGTGCACTAAATAGACTCAAACATAAAGTGTACCGAAACCATTTAATAAAAACTATATTAAAGCTGATAAAAATCTTTAATTGTGTAAAAAAGTCCTGTGGCGAGGTCGTGCAGTGTTTTTTTAAATAAAGTTTACGAGTGAGAAACTATAACAACCGCAAAGACTGACAGACAAACATTTAAAGTCTTCTCTTCACTATTAAATATGAAAATGTTTTCATTATGAGCAACTGATTTCATGATACTTAAGACACTAAATGTTTTCGTTACATGTATTTACAATAAAACTAAAATTTCGTTGATTAAAATAATTTAACAAAAAAATTAGGAACGATATTTTAATAGATAATCACAGTCGCTACTCTTTAATAATCTTAATACCAGGGGCTTATTAATGTGTTGTGGGTTTAATTAGACTTTGGATAACGAATCATGTTCAAACAGTTCTAGAATAAATATATAAAATTAGAGAACCAGGATTTATGTGTCTTATATATGGTATATTAAAATTAAATAAGCCGTACAAATAGTCCAAATGGTAAATATTAGTTCCAGGAACACGCAACTCTACATCCTAAAGTAACTAGTTTACGATGATAAACTGCCAATCTTACAACAGTTAAAGTTTCAACATCCCAAATACGGTTGTATAGCTCTGATTATAGCAACAATAACAACAACAATAACTGTAAATACTAGTTGCTATTATAACTATTATAACTTAATCAAGGTTTTATAGTGAATTTCACATATATACAATAAACAAATTATGAATATAGTATAGGTAATATACTTTTCTTTAAATAGTATGTGTACAGTTAGAGAAAGCTGTTTTTTTAAAAGAACACTGGAATATTTTCTATAACGTCACTCAATGTGTGTCTTAAAAAGCAGATGTGTTCATTGATTTAGATCTGATCTCACAAGTCAATTTATATATTATTGGCGACTAATGTACCATGCCTAATACCCAACATCCCAGCTCCCAAGTAAATGTTCACAACAATGCCATTAATCTTAAAAAACGTTTTTGAAGAAGAAACCTCATCAGTAAGCAACTGCTTGGTTGGCAACTGATCCTAAATTCTTATGCGCCTAAATAATAGAACTGAAATATCCAGCAAAGGATTAATTTTTTTAGCTATTTTAGCTATTGCCCCTTCTAGTAACTCTTTTTGAACAAAACCTAAATCCACAACAAAAGAAAAACAATTATATTCTGACTATGAAAACAAATAAATACAATGCTGAAAGGAAAAGATTGTTGAAGGATTAACAAAACCAAGTCTGTGCGTTTTCTTTTTCAAAATGTATCTTCCTACACATTCGACTCTGAACCATAGAAATTCCGGCAGCTTGTAACTTAAGCCTTTCTTAAGCACTCAAGCAAATGCGAAACAGAAAATTGAATCTCAAGTAAAAAATTTATTAAAAAAATGTAAACAACGACAGAAGAGAAAATGTGCTAAAAAATATAATTAAGGATCTAATATTTTTCCGCTTTAGACTTTAGACTCAAAAGGATGCGTTTGAATCTTCGAGACTTCAACATTACATTTGCTGTTATTTTTTATTCCTTACGCTTAGTTTTTTATCACATAAATTTATATGGACTACTCCTACTATTGTCAGTTGAGCTCATATTGTGTAGCAGCAGGCATAAAGATCCTTTTCCATTAAAAAAATTGTATTGTATTTGTATTAAAATGGGGAAATCATCTTGTAAGTTGTCTAAGGATAATGATAAATGTGCGCATCGAGTAATCTATTTTATTTTGAAAGGACAATTGGTATGCTTAATACAATTTATCATCAGTTTTTTCCTTCAAATTTTTGTTTGTAATAGTTTAATGTTCCCGACAGATTAAACTAGGAACTTCTCTTTTACCTTGAAATATTACATTTTCAAGAGCAGATGTCCTCTATTTTTTAAGTTTCATTCCTAGCGTGGGGCTATAAGTTCCTATTAACAATTAGTGTACTGAAGCGTGAGTGTTAAAATGCGTGTAATGATTGCGATATCACCAAAAATATCTTAAAGACGCGGGAAAATTTGAACTAATGACATTTTCTCTTGATATTAGTAGGAACATTTTTTTCCGAAACACTACGGTGACATTCCGTTTCGGTTCAAATTTTACTTCAAAATTTCTCGAAAAACTGCGCTACATTAAGGTCACTATTTCGCCAAACCAATTGAACCTCTTAGTTTAAATGGAAGAATTAACACTAGTCGAACACCACTCGAGTGTATGTTATCTGAGTACTGGTGCAAGCTACTATAAAAAAAAAAACAATTAAATTATAACTAATTTCTTACAAGTTGTCAAATTTAATTTATAAGTAAATTCGAACTAAAGCAGATTATATAAATACCTCAAACACAAATTAGTTCAAATTATTTAACAGATAATTTTTTATTTCACATCATTTAAGTATTAAACCGATTCCAATGTCCCAACAAAGGCAATATCAGTATATACAACTATAATATTACACCCAGTCTTCAATATATCTTCAGTCTTCAATATGTCCAACTCTAAAAACATGGAGGAAGTTAGTATATCATCTGGAATTATCATTCTAGAAAAATAAGAAACATATTTTTAAAAAAAGAAAATATGCTAAGAACTATATTGGTTCTTTAAAATTAGAAGACATGATACATAATATATCATATTGATTTGCAAAACAAACTCACAGTAGTCTTCAAATTTTTTCAACGTTTTTTTATGAAGTATATTAAATAAATTTTTAAAAATAATTCATGAGTTAGGTTTACATGTTTTTTTAGAGTTCCTAGTAGAGTACATTGCAGAAAATAAAACTAGTTCCTTTGCCCCCTATAGTATTGTTAACAATCAGATAATAACTGTATTCGATTTTTCTGTAATTCCTTGTCTTTGATATGTTGAAATCAAATAATCATAATCAAAGCTTTATATTTTCTACCTATCCATGAGATATGAAACACAACATCATTCAACTATTAGCATCAATTCTTGGAAAAACATTTTTCCTGAAATTAAATCAGGGACTGAGGCAGTAAAAATGGACGGTTTCTGTCACACAATCGGCTTTCGTTCCGTTTTTTATGAAATTTACCGCCGCAAATGCGACCATTCTGTTTGTTGACATATGCAATACACAAAGAATGGGCTTTATCGCTGAAGAAAATTATATGCTAAAAATCGGTAACTTTTTTGTAATAAATTTTGACAATACTATACATTTAACGAACCATATGTGACGAAGTGGCGTGATACTTTTGATGACAATTTCAACGGTAGAAATCATTAATTATTTCTCTAAAGTTATTTTATAACACTCAAAGTAATACGTTTCCGATATAATACACTTATGCCAATATTTTTTCTAATCCTAAAAACAATTGTCAATCTATCGATCCAGCTTTCAAAGCGAGCAGCAATTATGTTCACATATTCGCAATCGTATCGAAACGGTATTACCGAAATGGTCTCTTATACTTCTGGCTATTGTCTAAGTATAAGAGACCATTTCGGTAATACGTGCTACATCAGATGAATACGATGATTGTGGAGTGATATGAGTTAAGTTTTTTACGAAACGTTCTCTAAACACTAATGCAGTGTGGAATAAGTGTGGTCCATAATGCTGACCTCATTTTACGAATAATTAAACTTAAGCATTGCATAATGTTCAAAAATTATTCCTTATTAACAGTTTAGCCCAGCAGAACGAATACACATTGTATCACACTACGATAATCGAAGAAACATGACATGACCTTGATTTCCGAACGTTTTTTCCACCTTGATTGGCTTAATCAGTCGGTTCTGTCTCATGTCGCATCCGCAGTTATCGCGCATTTTATGTTATCCTGGGGATTAAAAAGCTCAGTTTGGACAGATTTCAAGACGATGCTGTTTTTCCAACAAATTTATTGTGTTAGGCACCAACTTACATTTCAATATTTTGAACCCTGGACTGATTCAAGTAATATGTTAAATGTAACAGCGATGTCTTTAAGTGTTATTCGACAATTTTTAAGAACTAACTCTTTGGTTTCCTTGACCGGTTGATTATCAGTTGTTTTTGATAGTCGTCCAAAGCTGTAAAACTTTCAATGTTTTTCCAGGGAGAAATTTCTAATTCAAACAAAATGGAATGTGATTTCTTTCCTCGACAAGATAATGTATTGTAAGAATAGCTAAATATGAACTTAACATTACCACCAATCTAAAACAAAAGTGTTAGATCTGAAGAAGTCTGAGTATTTCATATTTCAATTTTTATTTTTCGTTCACAGAGTATCGCCGATTTTGTAAAAATAAATATGTATTTTTAAAATTGAAAATTGGAAAAATTTTTTATCTTGTTTTTGGTTAAATTTATTCACATTAAAATAAAATTGGCGTTAAATCGCATTTAATTAGCACACATTTTTAAACCCATTTTTAACAAAATAACTATAAAAAGATACATTCAAAAAAAACCACTTTCCTACAGAGCAAATACTAAAGGAAATACTTTAGTAATGGAGAGAAAATCAAGTTAAGTTTTTTGACAAAAGTCAACTTAATAATTTTATGTAAATTTTGTGGTGAAAGAATTACTACACAAAAAAAAAAAATTAAAAAAAAGTAAATGAAGACAACATCACGCCCCTGCATTCTTAATATCTCTGAAGAAGAAAAGTTATAAACGAAATTGCCCCAAAAATTATTGTTTCGCTTTATCTAAATAGAAAATCTTTCAGTTTTGAGTTGTGAGGCAGTTTTAATTTAAATAATTTCTCTCTTTCGTAACTCTGCATTCAAAATCTGGAAATTATATGTTTTGATACACAATATTTAATAGAAATAATTTTGACGTTGTGCGAATGTCAAAAGGCTTAGCGCATTTCATGATTTATTTTGCATAAAATTGTGGTTTTACAGCTTCACAAAACGATGTTGCATTAATTTATGCAGAGGCCATTGTTTCCTATTTGAAGACTAATTTCTTAGCGGTTGTAAATAGTGAAAATTTGGTGGGAAAACCGTTGTGTCAGCAACCCAACCAATTCGTAATATAGTCTAAAGCAGCTGAATATATACATAAGTAAGGATCAGGCCAATAAATTAAAAAAAATATTATAAAGTATTAAACGGAATAAGATACAACATAATTACTACCATTAAATGAATAATTAATATTAATAATATTAACTTTTCATGTTCTTATACCCTTTTCACTATTGTAAACATAGGCGTAGTTGCAGGGCAGAATAAGAGACTGTGACTCCCTTAAAATGTGACTGAAGTAATATCAAGTAATAGAGAAATCCTAAATAATAGATGATAGCCTGATGATGGAAATATGCAATAGCAATAAAAAATAGATTACCAATTTATAATAAGTTGATATTGTATATATTATATACTATATATATAGTAGTAGTAATAAGATAAAATATAAGAGAAATAGCTTACTTATTTGCTGCTATTCAATTCCATGAATGATTGTTTGTTTTGTTTGTCAAAATTTTTATAATGAAGCGATGGAGACTTATAAAGCCACAAATATCCTATATAGCACTTTTAATCAATAACTAGCCTTCAACATTTAGAAATGTCTGTAAATACTTACATTGATCTGAAGGTTTACTTATTCGCTAAATAGGTCAAATCGCAAATGAAAGTAGTTGTCAAGGAAAATTCTTCAGTTATTAGATCTCAAATACAAGTGTGAGCTAAAAACTATCCATTTACATAAAATTTCATAAAAAACCTGGATAAAAATAATTAACAACGAATTTCTTTATATAATCTCTATATATGAAACGAATATATCTTACGAATATCTTAATTCCGCGCAGCCTATGGTTTTGAGTAGCAATAGGTATGGAAACCTACCAAAAGAAACAAACATCAAAATCACCTATAAACTCCAAACGATATATTCTGCATAATCAAATTCTTCGTCACCATAATGAAATTGATATTTGCGAGTGATGCCCAAAATTTGAACGAAAGTTCTTGTGTATTATTTCTTAGAGCATTGCTTCGCACGTTTCATATTGATAATAATAATATATTTTAAATGTACACTAATAGTAAATATATGACAAATGGGAATTATAAGAGTTATTATCGATTATTAACGAGGGGTAAAAACACCAAAAGCCCAAGTCAGTGACTGCCTTTAACACTTCAAAAGTCTACTCCCCTCCGAACAAGTAGATTTTCCCTTAAACAACCTTAAAAAATTCGTCTGGAAGCCGTATGAAAAATTACTGCTCAACCATTCGTCATTCGTTCTGCATTCAACTGCTCTGATTCAATCAGCAATTCGGAGCTTAGTCATTATCTTCACTAAAGCGTTATTTACCACTTTCTAGGGACTTTCCTTATAGATTCGATAATGTTGAAACTTCTCCTTAGTCTCATTTAGTGTTGGCACTCCACAAAAAAAACATGCTTTGAATTGTCTACTTTATCTGCGCAACTAGAACAGAATGGATCGACTAGGATATAGGATATTAGATATAGGAAATGAGATAAAGCTTCCATATCTGGTAACAAGCTGTTTTCGGTTTATAAGTAACGTAATATCCATAATAAGAACAACTTTACAGTGATATTTCCTATTTTAACTAGCATCCCTGGATGTAACGGTTTCTTTCAATGTCCTTCGAGGGTCTTAGTCATACTCTATAGATAGGCTGTGCTAGAATATCTGTTGGTATTATTACTAATATGTTGTTATGGATTTGATTTTATTTGTAAATTTTTTAATGACGAATCGAATAATGAATTCAGCCAAGTAAGCCAACTGCGAAATTGCATGCCCAATGCAAATTTAGAGTAACTGTTAAGACTCTATGCTTAGAACAGGAGATACAGTAATAGATCTGAAATATTGCTTTCTATACTTTAGCGGGGAAAAGAAGTGGCACAACAAAGATCCTTATTGTAAATGTAGACTAATTGATTTCGAATATAACCAAAATCGATTGAGTCTACCTAAAATAAATCTATTTTTATAATTCTGTATGTAAATAGAAGGTAAATGAATTATAGTAAGACCATTTATATAAATTTCGTAAATGTTTTAATTTTTTTTTTTTTTGAAATTTCGCTTAGCCTCTGCTATGACATCACTGTATTGCTGCCTAGTTTTGCTAAGTAAGCTTGTTAGCTTACTTTAAACTACGCAGACACCTGTGGCCTCCATTGCGTTAAAAATAAATATCACACGAACTGGCAACTGCCACAACTTTCGAAAAACTCCTGCCGAAGCCATTGAACGTGCAAAATACGCAACTGGCAGGCAACTCCTTAGAACCTGCTCTGTCAAGTAACTTAGATGGGGCAAAAAGCATAAGTAGTAAAAACAATAAACGAAATCGCAGACGTGTACGTCTTAAAACGTGAAGTATCTGCAGTTACTCACAATGTAAAATGTGCGTATACTCGCTAATTAAAACACAAACTTCACAAACTTCACAAACTTCACTAGCTTCACTAGCTCCAAGCAGGAACGACCGCACCAGCAAGACAACATCAACAATCGTCATTCACTTTTGCCATTCTGCCGCTCTGCCGCTCTGGCTCCAGCCTCAACTTCAGCCTCAACTCCCCAAACACGCTGCATTGCATAAATGAAAACTTTTAAAATTATTCGAATACCAGAAATTGAAGTGCATAAAACGTGTAGCGTTGCTTTATGACAAACTGCAAACGTTTATTTATTATTTTCATATAAATATTACTTATCGCAGATACACTCGTACTAACTCGTACGAGTAAGATATGAGAAAAATAATAAAAATAACTATCTACCGGTACAATCGCAAGCACAGCCATTCAGCAATGCAGCAATTTTTCATATTTAGTTGATTCTCTTCCGCTTTGTGAGAATCGGAATAAGACGGCTTTTGGATTCTAATTGGCACATCTGTTGACGCAGTTGCAACGGCCAGGAATGAGTGATGCGATACTACACTGCATGCCAAAAGTATAGTTGCTCATCCGAGAGAAATGCTTCGCGGGCAGGAAGGATAGGCTTCATTGTCTCTGCTGCACTCCAATATTATTTTCGTGTTAGTTTGATTGTTTATTTTATTATTATTTTTTTTTTCGACTAATATATTTGGGTTTTCTCCTTGGTAACGAAGACTCATTTGCATTGTGGCCCCGCGGAATGGGAAGCTATTAAAGTCACTGGTTTGTGACTAATTGGCGCTGAAACCCAATGTCCATTTGTTGCGCATGCGTACACTTGTGATTTCATTAAGAAAAAGTCACCGAAAACCGTACGGCATGTGTATTTCTACAAAAACGTAATCATTTTTATTGTTTTATTGTTTTGATGAAAATTTTTCATTTTCATAACTGAATTTTCTTTTCTCACATTTGTTGTTAATTTGTAGAAAATTAAATTTCAACTTCTACATTCTTGACTTTTATTGTAATTTTATTATTATTTTTCGCTGTAATTTGCTGTAACGTACACTTTGACATTTACGACTTGTCTACAGAGGAGCGGACTTAGAATTGTCAGGGTTCCACAGAGAACGAAAAAACTGAAATCGTTTATGGATTGCTAAAAGAAAAACTTCTAAAGTTTTATACAATAACCTTGTGTAACATTTCTGTACTTTCATAGTTTCGAAGTGGGTTTCGATAGTTGGTGGTGTTCCTATTTTCTTTTTACCCGAAAAATTTTTTAACAAAACTCTTCCTATTTAATACCTGCATTTATTTCAATGGTAACCTACCATTCTGTTCACAGCCTGATTCTAATATTTTCATACGGTGCATCGTCTCTATTTAAATTATTCCTTATATCACTGGTCATGATCACTTAAATCATTATTGCTGATATGGTTTTTCGGGAACTGTGCTATTCTTTAGAAATACAGAGTTTATGCAGAGTTTATTGTGCCGCTACTGTAATATTCACCCTAATATAATTAAATATATATGGACATGTATATATACG
Source organism: Teleopsis dalmanni (assembly GCF_002237135.1). Taxonomy (NCBI): domain Eukaryota; kingdom Metazoa; phylum Arthropoda; class Insecta; order Diptera; family Diopsidae; genus Teleopsis; species Teleopsis dalmanni. Next base: position 112,799,815 of record NC_051847.1, on the reverse strand, counting down.
AGTATGAGATAATGTACCCAAATAACGTTACCAATTTAACATAATTTGATTTTACTAATTTTGTTTTCATTTTGTTGACATTAATGATAGTAATTTGTCACTGGATAGATTTACTCTGTTTTATAATAAAGAGAAAATAATATACAAAAATCAAAAAGCATATACTGCTTCGGCAGATCCATCCATTGAGTGCTCAGATTTCGAATCGCTTAACTCAATCAATTTTAATCTCCAAGCACTCAATTGGGCTACTTTCAGTTTCAAGCGTCACAAATCATCAGGAGCGGATGATATACATCCAATAGAACTACAATATTCGTGGGAGTAAATAAACAATCAGCTCTTGGTATTATAAGGTCCCAAATTGACGACGCAAAGAAAGTCTCGTCACCGTGATCAAAATTTAATCTAAATTTCTCTTCGCTCTCTCGCTCTCATTCACAAATTTTAAATTTATATTGAAAACAACAACAATTTCTAATATAATGTAACTGTCTGACTGTCTATAGAAAAATAACTTTACTCATACTAAGACTTGCATCAAGAATTTCAGTTTTTAATACTTAATCCGATTCAGTCATAGCCTTTATATAAATTGCAATACCGAACTTTTAGATTTTATTAAAGTGCAATAACTTAATATTGGGAGTGTTTTTTGTGTTTTGAATGATTTTTCTTTGAAATATAAATATACTTACAATTTAATTTTAATCCAAACACATATGTAGTTAACAAAACTTGGTAAAATCGTAACTACATATATTACACATTCTATCGAAGCGCCTACTAGTCCTTTATTTCCTGATCAAGTGTTAATATTTTCGAAGTTCAAAATTTTAGTGGAGAATCTAACTTTTTAGCTTCTTTTAAACAGTTTCATTAGAAAGAACCATTACGACCTTAACTTTTGCTTTTTATGCCTTTAACGCCTTCACATAATTTTCAAAAAATATTAAAGAAATATTTTACTAAAAGATTTTTCTATTCCTTCATACATAAAAGCACAATAAAAATTTTTTTTTTCGCAAAAGCTATAGCTATGAAGTCCATAAAAATGCCATTGCAGACCGCCTGCACTGCTTTCAAGCCAAATTTCTTAAACGAGCAACAAGAAAGGAAGAAGAAAAAGATTGTTTAATAGTTTTCATAAAATAGAAAAGAATCAAAACCTCTTAAAAGTGGCCACCACTGTGAGCTCAGCTTTTTCGCATGCTCAAGACACATACGCCACTTGCATGATTCCTTAAAAACAATCTTCGGATAGTTGCAGTTGCAGTGGATGTGGATGTGGATGTGGCTGTGGCAGTGGCTGTGGATGTGGATGTGGCAGTGGCTGTGGCAACTCATTATAGACAGCCGCACGCTTGCGCATTTATTTAGTTCGTTAATGATACACTTGAAAAAATGTTATATTTTTAATTTTTTATAAATGTTATAAATGAATTCACTTACAAAATAAGATACAAACAGTCGAGTAGGAATTTCTAAACAAAAAAAATTTGTAAGTAGAGCAAAACTAAACGTGCAGAGGAAATAACCACATCAACAACAACAACAACAACAGCAACAACAACAACAGCAATCAGGTTAGTTCCTACTTTGCGAATCTGTGCACTAAACTTTTGCAGTTTAGTAGTGCAAATGGAGCTCAGGAGGCGCCTTTTCCAACAGCCTCCTTTTTGCTTTAACGACAACATACCACACCACGAAGCAAAAAAGATAAATTATTCGAATCAGCAGTTAAAAATTGTTTTATGAATCAATTAAATTTTTTATGAGCTTCTCACTTGTAGTTTTCATGTTATTGCCTTGAGTACATGCAGAGGCCAT
>NC_051847.1:112786592-112797885 GCF_002237135.1 Teleopsis dalmanni | reverse complement strand
AAATACTACACTAAGCTGCAAGTGAAATGAATTTGTTAACACCTTCGGTCGGAGCAATGCATTTTGGCTCCAAAGCTTCATTCAAGAGCAAACTCAAACGTTTGCATACCACCAAAGTTGCAAGTTGCTATAATCTGGAGCTGCTAACTTGATGCCTGTTGTGCCAGTTGTGCCAGTTGCACCAGATATCTTCACTTCACTATGCCAGTAAATGGATTGGATTTATGCTGTGACTACGACTGCGACTGCAATATGCTGTGCTTGGCTAATTTGGTGCCTGGCTTGTCTATTTGTTTGCTTTAACATTCGTCACGTTCATGTCTCGGTATTTTGCTTGTCCATTAGCATTGATACACTATATTTATGCGTAATTACAATGTAACGACGTCGTATCTCATCGCTCCTAATAACAATGCCAATACAAAATTAATGTAATTGTAATAATTAAAGACATTGCGTTATCTGAATGTTTCTATCGTAAGGATTGCAAGGTATAAATACGATTTGACCATTAAATGAGGTGCAGATTATACACGTTTAGTTAATTATGAATACTAATATGTCCTTACATTACGTAGAATCATATTAAAGTCCAATATTTCCTCTTATACTGCTTTTGTAGTTGCTTGGAAATTATTTTTTATTCTAAATATTAGTAATTCGTGAATGTACATCAGTTCCTTTTTTAAATAAAAACTGTACCCAACACTCGATACTCCTCATTTTATATTGACAGAATATAGGTATTACAAAATAAAATTATAAATTAAAAAGCAAAGTTAATACAGTAATTTAGATAGATCCAATAAAATTTATCATTTATATCTCATCGTTTACTACAGGATTATAAAACTGTAAGCAATAAGCGCCTAGCAAAACGTAGTTAGAATCATTTAGGAGTTCTGTGTGTCTTATTTATTATGTACTAAAAGGCAAGAAATCGTTTCAAAAAGGCCTTTCTGGTTTTATCTTAAAATCACTCATTCCGATCAACTCATAGAAGTTGTAACTCCTGTTTATTTGCTAACATAATATTTTCATCAACATTTTAAGTCCTAGTAAGCAGTAATTTATAGTGTCTGATTGTTGGGATATTGACTAAATTAATTAAAAGACCGAGTTCCTCATCTAGACGCTATATAATCTAATCTCAATTCAGCATTACCGTTTAATTTTAAGAGATAATACAAATTTGATTTTATGGGTTGATTTGAAACAGATGATCACATTTATGTACGTTATTTAAGTCTCTTGTGTGATGATGGTGGATATACAAATGTAAAAAAATAATTCATACTAATATCTCAAATTAACTGATCATGTTACCCGTATTACCGATACTAATCCTAACTAATGCTTAAAAAACTCCATTATAAATATTTTCGTTTCCAAATGGAGACATCAATAAACAACTTCTGTTCAGTCCAGTTTACTGCCAATGCGTTTTTGAGACGTTAACCATCTCTGAACGATATATTGACGGAGTTCCGAAATCACAGTGTTATCGCCATCAAATGCCTCTTTGAAACTCTGTTATATATTAAAGTTAAATTAAATAACAGAAGAGGAAAATTAAGGATATGTTAATACTTGTACTAAATAGAGTAAAATCTAGCGATCTCATTGGAATACAGCGCAGAGAACAAACTTATGGAGCTTGCTGAGATGTCACTGGTTGTTATTTTTAATGGAGATTAAATAGATCTTTCAATGATTCTTGGTGCAGTTGTGAAAATGATGAAGAAAATAATTCACATCTGTTTTGTTATTACCGAATTTCGTTCGAAGATCAGTTCAGGCTTTATTAAAGTTATAGGATGGTATTCAAGCTTGTCACACTTTTATGAGAATATAACAGACCAAAACCTAAAAAACTACAATATTGCTATTAAGATTTCTTTAAATTCTTAAACTATTTCGGCCACTTATAGTTATAACATATATCTTCCCGTTAAATGCTACCTATGACTGATAGTAAAGCCCACTACTTACCTGTGAAAACAGTTTATTGACATATTTATTAAATTATTTTAATTTCCATCCTTAACAAAATAACCAACCTAATTCACATATTTTGTCGCTTGTAAACGTTTACAAAATTGAGTCGTTATCTACATTTTTCAACAGACTCCGTCCACCATTCTGGTAATAATAGATAGTTTTATTATTTTATTTGAACTGTAACATATTGACTGATACATCGGTTGTCCACTGCAATTGCATGTCGCCAGTTTTGTTGCTGTTGTTGGCGTTGTTGCTGTTGCTGCTCTTGTTAACATGGAAAATTCATGAATTTATTTGTTTGTCATTTTAGTTTGCAGTCAGTTGCGACTTCAACCGATGCGTTGCCATTCAAAATGATACAATTTTCATTTGATTTCTTCTCTGGTCTTTTCTTCTCTGGTTTCTTGGCAACTTCTTTGCTTTGCTCCTTATTAACAAGTTTTTACTTTTATTTATGATGAAGATGTCAATCTATTTTTTTCAATTGTTACAATTATTGATCTTACTCCACTGCTGTTGCTGACATTTTAAATGCTTGGATAAAAAATAAACGCTTTGTAATATACGTAGTTTCTCTCCGGGTGTATGGATCTATGGTTTCAAGTCTTGTACTCATCGTAGCGACCGATGCTGTGCTGGTGATTGAATCATTAAATTTTGTTGACAACGTTCAAATTGTAAATGTCCACTTATCTGCTGCTGCCTGGGAAAGTTTTTTTTGCTTAATTTTATGTTATTGTCATAAGTTTTTAATGAGGAAATCGTAATGGCTCTTCAAAACCAAAAAAGAAACCAATTGTAAAGCAAATATATAGTACACCCGATACGCAGTGAAAATTTATTATATTAAACGCAATAAATATTATCAGAATGACGATAATTGTTTTTACAGAGTTTTTCCAGAGCATTTGTCATATTGTTGTTATTTTACTCTTAAGATGTATTACATTAATATATATTAATTTATTCATTTCAATAGTTATTATGTTTATTGACATTGGAAAATATTTAAGAATTTATATAATTAGTAATAATAATAAATTCAAAATTCGATAGAACAGTAGCAATGCATAATCAGATTCCAACGAAAACTAAAAGTTTCTCTAAAAATAAATTAAAAAGGTATACATTTTGAGGCTCTAATTTGACAGCTTTGTTTCACTGATCTAGATTATACAGAACTATCATAAACTGCATCATATGTTTAATCTAGGGTTTGGAACTTTACAATATAGAAAGTGTAACAATAAAAACGATGACAATTTTCTACAGCGGTTTGACTCATTTTCGTCTTCAAAATCTATTAGAAAATGTTGAAAAACCATTGCAACTACATGATTATCAATACGATATGATGTAAAATATACGTGGTTTTAACAATCGTATCAAGTCACAAAACACGTCCAAATTTGGCATTGCTGCTCGAAAAACTTCCCGGAGGGACAGTTTGACGTCTTGGCAAATTGGCGAATTTGCCACTAAGATCTTTAATTTTATGCTAGTGAACTTTTTTATGTGAGGTTTTGCAGACGATTGTGCTCACACACATGTGAATAATTCACAAACTCTCAACGCATTGAAAGGAAATATTCATCAGGTTATGACCGAGTTATTCCTATCTATATGCCGAGATGCCATCAACAATTTTTTCAAAAGCATATCGTGAAGAATATTTGAAATATTTTCACACTGTATTTTACACTTAATGCCGCTCAATATCCAAACAATACCTTGAAGCAATCGATATGGAATTCTAAGGCTAAAATATTTGCATGCCTTCTCCGCATAGATTAATTACTGTCAATTTGTACTGCCCTCTGCGGTGAAGAGGTTAGAATGTTCCCGAGGTAAGGCGTAAAAGGCGACTAAAATCCCGGTGCCACACCGACACTTGTGCGAAAAGTGTGCATACATTCGACCGGAGGGGTAAATCCGGTACTACGGGGGTCAGTGGGCCCGCAGCTTCGGCATTGCTGAATAATTGAGGTTGGACTCATAGTGGCTGTGGTTTATACCCAAACTTACGTAGGAAGAATGTTCAGTTAAATGGTTATATTCAGTGTGAAGTTGCGAATTCACCACCGTGTGCTACAACCCTAATTATAGCAGAGATTTTAGATAGGCCTTACAATGTCCCAAGATGGAAGTTATGTCTTGAACTCATTTCTTTATTTGGTACAGTAGGAATTACTAAGGAGATTCAAATGGGGCGCTGATTGACACCTTGTATCAATTCATTATGTTTTTGAACACCGAATTGTTAGGCCGCCATGGCATACAATGCTGCGTTAGATAACATAGAGACCATGTCGACTTATACTTTCATGCAAAATAGTATGATGTATATAAATCACGTGAAATAGGAAGCTAGCCACTCAACTTTTCAAATAAAGCTCTCAAAATGAATGGATGGTCAACCATTCACTACAGAAGTGTTTCTCATTACAATAAAGAGCTATCCATTTCTCAAGATTAGGATACCAGCAAAGAACTACCATATAGTATAAAAATTTGGTACCTATAAAGAACTATTATGCGTACTAAATTGAATGCCACACATTTTTGGAATGTTGGGAGTTATAACATTTATTTGCAAAAGACTGTAATGTGAACTGTGATTCATTCTTGGAAGTACAAGTGCCATTTGAACTTTAGTTACTCCCTATGTAATTTAACAGCAGATTAGTGATTTGATTGAATTATATAGATTTTACAAAAAATTAAGATGCTATATCAAACTATATTCTTTGACCATATTTTACTAATTTACATCCGTAAAAGAAAAACACATGTTAGGCTTAATTAATAAAAATCCTCTAAGTCTGTTACTAAACTCATCAGCACCACATAAAAAATGTTCTTAAGTTTCAATGAAACACAAAATATATTCTTACATTAAGTCGTGGAAGTGATCTTTGACTAAGTACGTGATTAGGGATTAAGCACTCACAATGTATGTCCTAAGTTCGAATCTCTTCTGGAATAAAATTTTTTATTTTTTGTAAAATTTATTTTAATTTTTGAAATAATAATAATAATAATTTATCTTCTGAACTTAATTTGTTCCTTTGTTTTACATTTCTATTGTAACATAACAGTCCTTCTAAAATATTCCGAAAAGACTTCTGCTTTCTTCTGATTGCTTTTTGCCCAATTATTTTCAAGTTTTAATGGCGAGGAGTGTGTCACTAGTCGTCTGAGGTGTTTTGTTGCCTTCCAGAGTGAGTAGTGTGAATCCTTTACGCACGATAAATTGCCGGGAAAGGTTTGAGTCAACCTTTTACAGCCTTTATTGAGCAGAGACTTACCTCCAAAAGATCTGAACATTTGCCACATCCGTCTAAGTTTGCATTTATCGGTATTGATTTCATTGGGATAGTTGCAGCCAGTAGTAATCTGCTTTATAACTGGAGTACTATTCCAACAAGCTTTATGTATATTTTCTGTAAATTTTTCTATATCGCTTTCTAGTTGGTGTTCATCTTCTATGGCGATAACATGACTTATCATTAATTGATGGACGCTTTAAGAAGCTTCCAATCTGTGAATTTATTAGCCAGAAAATACGGATTTTCTTTTTTACTATAGAACTGCAAATATTTAAAAAGATTGTGGTATGATCTGAGTTCAGATCAGCTCCATTCTTAATTTCCATAAAGCTTTTAGAAACTTTTCTTGAAATGAAAAAAAAAAATAGTCAATAAGATCAGGTATCTTACTTCGATTTGTGGGTCAATAAGTAGGTTTTCACGTCGATATTGTTTCACAACCAGATTGTTGAATAGCTTTTAGAAGTTCCGAGCCCTTAGTCCTAATAAGTCTCGAACCCCAAAAAGTATTTTTAGCACTAAAGTCGCCACCAAGAATAAAGGCCGTTAGCATTCCATAACATTATCCTTATAGCTTTAACCATCGTGTGGCTTTTTGGAGAGCATTTCTAGGTTTTTTAAATGCATTTCAATCAGCTTGTTGAATTCTTCTTGCTTATTTTATTTTTTTTAAGATTTGCATAAGGATTTGCATTTTCTACTTCGGATTAGTGTTTCTAGTTTTAGTTATTTGTACATAGGATTGCATTTTGGCTTCTGTTTTTAGACAGGACTCTGTGAAGTCCATGTCTTTTACACTCTTGGCTGGAATATCACTTTCATGCGTTCCTCTATTAGTTGGTTGCTTTTGGTTTATTTTAACCGTGCTTGTCTTCCTATCTCGTGACTTTTGCAGCTCTTTTGCTACCACACATCCCCGATAGCTTGCTGGATGATTTTCTCCGCAATTACAACATTTTGATTGCATTAATGGTGATTTGTCACAATCAGATGTAGCATGGTTTTCAGCACACTTTACACATCTAGGTTGTTTACCGCAATAGTTTTTTATGTGTGCAAAACCCTAGCAATTTTTGCATTGCTGCAAAATTATCAATTGTTTAACTGGTTCTACAGCCAATATCGTATTTAAGATTTTCGATATTTTATAGATTTTGTTTACGTCTTCAGAACATCAGATCATCGAACAAAACTAAAAACATGTTTAACGGTTCTTTAGTTTTCCATTTAACCGCTGAAATTGCATTTAAGCCCTGCTTTAAAGGTCTACGACTACTGACTCCGAGTCCCACGTATGATACAAATTTTTTATAATGACTTTAATCGGTCTTAGTTGCTTATTTTCATATGAATATCAAGATCTTTTAGTGTCGGAAAGCAATTTTGTTAAGATCCTGTAGTCGTCAGTATTAAACATGTTAACTTTGTAGACTCCATTGCTAAGTAGTTTAACAGAGAATTGTTCTTTTACAATTTTACAACAATCTTTGCGTACATCACTCTATAGTTGTCAACATGCGATACCATTATGGGAGGAGGGCGAGGTGTACGTCTGCCTAAAACAGTAGCAGCATTACTATCAGGTACTTTATTTTGTTTATCGTCGCTATCGTTTGCTACACATGCTAATATGTTAGATGCTAATAGGTGTAATGTAGATAATATAGATATAATTTGTTAAATGATATAAAATTACCTCATCAACTAAAAGCATTCCAAGTAAACGTAATGCTTATTTGGTAATAGACGCATCGAATACGTTGCCTCTGAAAACTACACAAACTGACAAAAGCTTGTCAAACATTGCACCTTCAGCAACTTCGCTTGCATTTTCCGACTTAGCGAGTCCAAAAAATAAAATAAAGGTCCAAACAGGCATGGAACGCTATGTAAATATGAAACGCAAACTTAGTCCTCAAAAAAGCAATTCAAAAGGTGCTAAAATAACTAAAACTATCAAAGATAGTGCAACTACAAACATTCTTTCTGGCAATAGATTTGCTGAATTAGCTGAAACTACAGAAGAAGCTAATCAGCCTATTAACAAAAATTTTAAACCGCCTCCAATCTACTTGCGTGAACGCAGCTCAAATAACCTAGTTACAATCCTTGCAAGACTGATTGGAAATAATACTTTTCATATTGTTCCTATAACTAGGGGCAATATACACGAAACCAAAATCCAAATCGACACTGAAAACAATTTTAGAGTCATAACTAAATATTTCGAAGACAGCAAAAAAAATTACTACACATACCAACTAAAGAGTAGTAAGGGCCTTGTTGTCGTAATTAAAGGTATCGAATCAGATGTAGAACCCATTGAGATAACAAATGCCCTAAGCGAAAAAGGCTTTAGCGCTAGAGCAGTAATAAATATTGTTAACAAAGATAAAAACCCACAACCTATGTTCAAAGTTGAACTTCACCCGGAAGCTTCTAAGCTTAAAAAAAATGAGAGCCATCTACATCTACAACCTACAGTATTTACTTCACCGCAGAATTAGCGTTGAGGAGCCCCACAAAAGAAATGGTCCGGTGCAATGCACAAACTGCCAAGAGTATGGCCATACTATGTCATATTGCACTCTTCGTACAGTGTGCGTAGCTTGTGGCGAGCTTCATCATAGTTACGAATGCGATAAAAAAGCATTAAAGGATACCAACTCCAAAAAATGTAGCAACTGCAGTGGAAATCACACTGCAAACTACAGAGGCTGTCCTATTTATAAAGAACTAAAGCACAGGTTAGCTCTGCAGAAAGAAGAGTTGCGTAATCCTACAAGAAGCAACACCATTAAATTAGTTGAAGTACCTCAACCTTTAACTTCTAAGCCTGTTACACCAGATGTTTCATATGCTAATGTCGTTAAATCTGAGAAGCAACCCCTCCAGTTCAAAGTAATAGTTTGGAAATAATGATCTCCACTCTCACTCAGAGCTTAACTCAGTTCATGTCAATCATGCAAACTACTCTTAACGAGATAGTTAAAATTCAAAGCCAATTAATGCAAATGTTTTTGTCTAAATAATGAGTACTTTAAAAATTTGTACATGGAATGCAAACGGCTTAAGCCAACATAAACTTGAACTCACAAATTTCATGTCCCGAGAAAGTGTGGATGTAATGCTTTGCTCAGAAACACATCTAACTAACAAAAATTTCTTTTCTATTCCTGGTTATTTATTCTATAAAACTAATCACCCAGATGGCAAAGCACATGGTGGTACAGGTATTTTGATACGAAGGCGTCTAAAACACAATTTTCTAGGTACATATGCTCATAATTATATGTAAGCCACATCAATATGCCTTAAGCACACAGGAAAAAATTTAACTTTATCGGCAGTTTACTGCCCTCCTCGCTTCAACATTACTGAGACCCAATTTACGGATTACTTTTTAACTCTAGGTGAAAGATTTCTTGCGGCGGGAGACTACAACGCCAAGCACACGTATTGGGGTTCACGACTCTGTAATCCAAAAGGAAAACAGCTCTACAATTCAATTGCAAATAGAAAAAATGCACTAGATGTAATCTCTCCTGGGCAGCCAACATATTGGCCTGCTGATAACAATAAAATACCAGACCTAATAGACTTCGCCGTATCCAAAGGCATAAGCAAAAATTTTATCTCAACATACACTAGCTGCGATTTGTCTTCTGACCATTCTCCAGTTACATTTTGCTTACGTGATGGTCCTCAGTTACGAGACTGTTCCTATAGCCTTACAAGTCCTAAAACAAACTGGCTCAAATATAAAAAGTATATTAACTCACACATACACACAAATTACAAGATAAAGTGTAAGTCTCATATTGAGGACGCAACCTCGGTTTTAAACTCAATTCTGATTTCAGCAGCAGAAAACTCCACCCCTAAAGGCAATAAAATTTACAGATTCAATAGAGTTCTTACAAATAGTGACATAGAGAATTTAGTTTTACAAAAACGTAGATTAAGGCGTGAATGGCAAAAATCTAGGTCCCCTTTAGCGCAAAACTTATTTAAGGAAGCCCAAAGAAGACTTAGATCTGCATTAAGCAAGGAAGACAAAGTCAGACAATATAATTATATTCAAAACCTATGTCCAAATGGCAAAAACCATTCATCTTTGTGGAATGCTAGCAAAGGTATAAATCCTCCCATAGACTCCAATTCTCCAATATGAAACTCTCTTGGAAACTGGGCGCGAAGTGATGAAGAAAAATCTAACGTTTTTGCTGATTACCTAAAAGAGGTGTTCCAACCAAATCCTGCAGCAGGACAATATGACTTTCCCACTCAAGATCCACCAGCACCATCTATTGACATGAATATCACGGCCAATGATCTTGTTCAAATAATCACAAATAAGTTAGATTGCAAAAAAGCACCGGGATATGATAATATCTCACCCATCATGATAAAAAACTTACCCCTTTTGGCCATAAATTTTATCACAAGACTTTTTAATGCCATAATTAAATTTGGCTTTTATCCAACAGAGTGGAAAACATCCATGATTATTATAATTCATAAATCAGGTAAAGACCCCACGCTTGCCTGTTCATACAGGCCAATAAGCTTACTGCCATGCCTTTCTAAAACCATGCTAAAACCGTTCCTTGACGTTCAAAACTTAATACCGTCCCACCAGTTTGGTTTTAGGGAAAAACATGGAACTATTGAGCAAGTGAATCGTATAACGAATGAAATAAGACACGCATTTGAGCTCAGAGAATATTGTTCAGCGGTATTCCTTGATGTTAAACAAGCATTTGATAAAGTATGGCATAATGGACTCATATATAAGATACGCTATTCATTACCTGCAAATGTCCACTCAGTTCTAGAATCGTATCTGCATAATAGAAGCTTTAAAGTGAAATGCAAATCATATACTTCTAATAATTTCCCAATAGAAGCTGGCGTTCCACAAGGAAGTGTTCTTGGCCCTATATTGTATGTACTTTACACATCTGATATCCCGATAAGTAGTTCAGTTATCACCACAACGTTTGCCGATGATACGGCAATTTTATGCCGAAACAGAAACGCTGTGCTAGGTTCAAACCAACTTCAATCTCACTTATATCGGGTGGAGAAATGGTTGTCAAAATGGCGAATTAAAATTAACGAACTAAAATGTAGACACGTCATTTTTACTTTAAATCGGAGTACATCTCCAACAATTTTACTAAACAACATTCCCATACCACAAGCAGATAATATAACGTACTTAGGTATCCACCTAGACAGACGACTAACTTGGTGCAAACATATTGAAGCCAAAAAAATTCAGATGAAGCTTCAAGCCTCTAAGTTGCATTGGCTCATTAATAGCAGATCTTTCCTGTGCCTAGAGTATAAAGTACTCTTGTATGACAGCATTATAAAACCAATATAGACTTATGGTATCCAGCTATTTGGCAATGCTAGTGCATCAAATATTGAAATTATACAAAGAGCTCAGTCAAAAATACTAAGAATTATCACTGGTGCCCCATGGTATATTAGGAATGAAAGTATACACCGAGATCTACAAATTCCCCTAGTTAAAGCTGAATTTGACAATATAAGAAAAAAATACAATAAAAGGCTGACAGAGCATGTTAATCCCTTAGCAAGAAATCTCGCACTTCTATCTATTACTTCCCGTCTAAAAAGAGCTGACCGTCCATCCGTTAATTAATATTCAACAGCTTGAAGTAAAAACCGCACCTTTCTTTTTAGTAATCTGTTAAAGTTGAACCACTTTCTTAAGAAACCACCTAACATTCACTCTAATGAAATTTAACCCATTAATCTAAGTGAGGTTCGTGATATAAGGTTTACTTATTTTATTTTATTTTATACAATGTATAATTAAAATAAAAATTTGTAACATTATGTAATTAGTTATAAGATTTTACAACTTATTGTTAGTCTCATTTTAAGAGAAGATACAATAAATAAATGTTTGTTTAAAAAAAAAA
>NC_051847.1:112770043-112786492 GCF_002237135.1 Teleopsis dalmanni | reverse complement strand
GGTAGAACTTGCAGCAAAATCTAAACCCATCTCTAAAGGGTTTATAGATTTTTTAATTCGCACATTATAATAACATAAACTAAACTTATCTAAACTATGTGTAAAAAGCACATAGTTTTATAAACTATATATAAAGAAATAAATTAATAAGATTATAAGTGTTATGTTATCAAATCTCAGAATGGTTACAGGCTCCTCGGGGAGGTATGCAGATCTGAGGTCAATTATTGCTTAGTCTGATGAAGTGATAAACAATAATCCAGTCCAGACGCAAAGAGGGGTCTTGAAGAAACCTCGCAGTTAATAGAGAGTAAAAGTGCTCAGGTGCACTGACTCAACTAGCCTCAACATAATAATAAGTGTTATGTGTTAGCTTGTGCATAGTTTGTGGTACAATGTATGTATGAGTATAAATAATTTCTCACGTCTATGTCCGATTTTCAAATGGTGACTTATGACTGCAACGCAAATTTACAGTTACAGTGCGATACAAAATCAAACATCTGCAATCTATCTCTAAAAAGAAAGACACTAGCATTACGCTCTCTCAAAAACAATTCTCTCTCTCAGAAACTAGCATTACGCTCTCTCAAAAACACAATAAAATACCAATATTATATAAATTAAATGTATTAACTACAAGCACTAATTGGCGTGATGTACGAATACGCAATCATGACAAGGAACAAGTTATGGTATGTACTATGCCTTCCACTAAATGCTGGAAAACATCTTTGGAGCTTGATACTCAAAATTTGCTCAGTTAGTTTCACCAGTCATGCATATCAATACTAGTGCTGGTGATATTCTTGCAACTTTCACCCTGCCTACTTACTTAAAGTGAAATAATCTACAACATTAAATTAAATCAGAATACGGACTTATCTACGCATACACGAGTATGGTTTTTCTATAATGAAGAAAAAATTATGGGTCATGTTTTCCTCTCTTAATAAAGTGAACAATAAATATACTTAAGAGTTTTTCTTAAAAGACATTGTATTCTATCTAAAATGCTTGTGTTAGAGAACTACAATTGGATTTGTTCAAATAAACATATAGATAAACTCCAATAAAAAGATGTCTAAAAGGTTATCATGATTTCTCTGCCAAGTATCTAGACAATTATTTAGACAGCATGTTTTCAGTATATTGTAGGTTTCTTATAATGAAAGCTTCTTATAGGTATATAAGTTTATATATTGTGTATAAACAAATATATAATCAAACAAAAAAAATCAATATGAAAATAGGATTTCTCAGTTGGATTATTTCTGTGTCGAAGGTGTCATGCTTTCAATATAAACTTTTTTTAAGGGTTTCGTCCCGTTGTTGAAATTCAAAACTCTTTCGATTGTATTAAGTTAACAGAAATCAAAAGAATATTTTCCACATTTGTGTTTCCATATTTTTTTAATGGAAATATGCGTTTTACATTTTATCGAATTATCGTTTAGCTCCGCTATTACAAAAGGCGATACAATTTGCATTGCGAACGTTGGGAGCATCGCCATTTTTCACTGGCAATTTCCGTTTAAGTAGAACTTATGCCCTTTGCGGGAAAAATAAAGCAGAGAAGTGTTTGTTTAAACCCTTCAAGCGGATTTTATTTTATTGAGCAAATATGTAAATTCAATAAAATGCCAACATTTAAAAACCAACAGAAATAAAAATATGAGATTAATTTAAAATAATTTTATTTTAATATTGACTTTTGATACAAAAAAAAAATGTATAAAATGAAATATTCACAATTAGAAAAAAAATTTGAAGAACAATACGCATTATTTTTCAGAGTAGATATTTATATACATTTCAAAGTAATTGTTAATATCTGGTCTTTTAATAAATCAAGAAATAGATTTTCCAGGGCAACCTTCTTTCTAGTACTTATAGTATTCGTTTATACATAGTGCAACTACTACAGTTCAATATTCGAAATATTATTTCGAAAAATTTTATTGTTGTCTGACATTCATATTCTTTAAGAATATGAATTACACAAAGATTACACAGAACTCAGTAACAGATAAATTCTTTCTTCTTTGGTAGAAAATGTTGAAAAAACTTCATTGTAAAGATAAATACCAATGTAAAAATTCACTACATGCAAAGTTCTACTGCTTCACTTGAACTAAGTTACTTAAATAAGTTTTAAAACTTTTCTATAAAACATTTTGCCTTCACAAGATTTTCTCCATTTTTGTTATAAAGTCGCCTCGAAACTAATTTGCATAATTGGAAACGCAATTAGAATTTCACTAATTTGTGTTTTCGTCCCCGACTGTTCGTTTGAGTTGTTGCCATACAAAAGTGACCCAGTTTCTGAAATCATGTGTACCATGATCCGACCATTATTATTATTTAGACTCATTGTTGCAGAAGAGACGAATGCAATATTAATACTTTTACGTATATATGTTTGTAAAACGGAAATAT
Organism: Teleopsis dalmanni; assembly: GCF_002237135.1. Taxonomy (NCBI): domain Eukaryota; kingdom Metazoa; phylum Arthropoda; class Insecta; order Diptera; family Diopsidae; genus Teleopsis; species Teleopsis dalmanni. The sequence continues at coordinate 112,784,053 of NC_051847.1, read as the reverse complement.
ATGTGCAAAACCAAGACTTGGTAATATGTTTTGTAGCCTTTTGTTGAATAAATATAACACCTTGAATTTCAAGTAAGGGAATAATAATTGGTATGAATACAGTAGACACCTTAGAAACACAAAAAAAAACCTGGTTATATGTAGTCTGATACTCTAACATATTGGGTGTTTGGTCTAAGAAAAGAAAAAACTGAAAAAATGAATTTAATACTTTTACACCTAACATAACTTGTAGAGTTTCTGTTATCACACAAGTTGAGGATGTCGTTGGGTGTTACTTCCAAAACAATTTAAAAACCATTTATAATTACTTAAAATTGTTATTGATCTTTTACACTTGGGTCATCACTAGGGTCATTATTAGAACATCTACCTCCCTCTGCCTTTGCATCACTGTCACCTTCTATCTTTCTTTCGCCACCACAAATGGTTTTCTTTCTTATATAGTATAGTGGTGTCCATAGGCGTATTCAATATTAAAATTTTCTGATATTGAAAGGTACGAGTATTTAATCAGATATTTCATATTCAGATGTTAATCTAATTTCGTTAAAATTATTGCTGAATTCAAGAGAGAATGTTGTGAACAAAAACTAAAAATACATGCAAAATATATCCTTCACATATTAATCTAACTAAATTAGCATTTCCATAATTAGCAAAACAATGTCCTGTCACTACAAAACTAACAACAAACCTAAAACCCAGAGTGCACCGAGCTTTGCATATTTAATTAACTTTTTTTGCTTTTATTCGATTTAATGAATGAATTCTCTCTCGTACGTATTGTGTTCTAATTGTTTTAGGTAAACCCGAAATATTGCAGACCCCACAGATAAATTAAACTAATTTGCATTTGAATTAGACTAATTTGCGTGATGAATGAGGAACAAAAACATAGGTCCACGAATGCCGATACTTTCGGATGTGTTAAATAGAGAATATCTGTGCGAATTGGAAGTGAAGCATTACGTGCATCGGTGTTAGTGGTATCCTTGCTATTTTCTGCTTGAGCGTTAACGAGTAATGAATTTGTTCGCATTTAATCCGCGCTAAATATGTATGTATGTATCTCATAGATAAATCATTTATATATACCTGAGGATATAATTGTGCATGTGCTTAATTTGTATTATTTTTTTGTGATTAAAATTTAAGTATATTCAAATTTAATAGAATATTTTAATTTGATTTGATTAGATTTGTTTTGATTGGATTTCATTTGCACTTTTGTTTAGATGAATTTACATTACATTACACACAAGTTATACAAGTTCGAGTTTCTAAAATAACAAAATCATCAAAATATATAGCTTTTAATGAATTGAAATTAATTTATATTATGTTTAAGTAGAATTCAGGTTAAAATATTTTTAAATCTATTGCTTTTGTTTTCGGCATTTACGTTGGCTACGCCAAAACCACAAAAAGTGAATATTTAAGTACTCAGAATATTAAATTAATGAGTTATCTGGTGCCTAGTAATATTTTCTTTTCTTAAAATATAAGCAGAAACGGTATTAGCGTAAAAAATTAGTTCAATGAGTAGAAAAACACTTTTAAGAATATTATTAAAATCATTATAAACAATTTTAAACATAAAAAATATTTGTTGCAAACCTCTACTTCTAATAAATAAAGACTTAAGATTCTATTGACTAAAGTCTTAAGCAAATGTAATTGTTTTTTTTTTTTATATAAGTAATTTCTTGATAAGACACACACATATATATATATATTACAAATAAAATATTATACCTCACACGCAGTGTAATACATATTGTATTTACGAATACTATATAACAATAATAATAAAGACTTCATATTAATCATATTCATATTAGTCTATCTTCTATAGACTTACTTATTCCTTTGTAATATTTTTATTACATCATTTCATGAATTTCATTTTATAACTAAATTGTCCTATCTTTCAGCAAATTTATTTGTAAATTTTCATTACCTTCAAAATACGTTCTGCTCGACGCATTTTCATAAATTCCAATGCATTAGCCAAGTATCCTTTTATAGTTTACAAGCCAGCAGTGCCTAGCATATTTTCCTTCATCGTTCATCCAATCAATTTATGCTTCTAACCCTCGAAGCAAAGAAAATTTTATAAAGATACAACTCATGTCATTCATAACGCACCTGCTATATCACAACCTTCCATGCTCATTAAATATGCAACAAATTCGAAACTAGCAAATGTTGAGCGTTTTTCTAACGTAATTGGTGGGTCTGGCAAGAATGACGACACCATTTCGTCACCACTTCACTTTTTCTGAATTCTTAGCTAGCATAAAATTCATGGTACTATCTGAAAGTTTTATTATTATTTTTTGCCCCATTTTTTTATAACTCACTACAACAAGGTCTATATAGTCCTTATAGAATGACCAGATAAGCCGATGTGAGTGTCCTGCCAATCTTTTCTTTTAGTTTTTATATAAATGTGATGAAACAGAAATTTTTTGTAAATTCAGGTAGTCGCTTCCATTAATCAACCAAACCAATTGCATATATCGTGTAACGAAATTTTGCAAAAAGAAAATGTAAGAAGTGAATTGTAAATAATTGGTTTTTAATCAAATTCTTTGTGGGAATGGTGTTAAAGCTTCAGTTAAGCCGAGTTAAGTTTTTATGACGAAATAAACACCAGACGGACAGTTATGCAGATATTTATAAAAATAAAAAGTCTTTTGAAATGGTAAAATATCTTACATTCTTTGCTTATAAAAATATAAATGAAATTTTGTCAACTTGTTCACCTTTCCTGTCAATCTACATAATTTACTCATCATGTCCTTTTGGTAATTTCTTTAAATTTACATAATTTTCCCGTAAGATAAGCCTGCCCTTCTAATTTAATTTTATGTTGAAAAATTAAATGAACTTTCAATTAAAATGTTGAGAAATTGCAAGTATATAACCAATGAACATGAAAGTTTTTTAAAGAGGTTTTTTCGAACAGTAGTGAACTACAACAACAAACATTTTATTTTTTATATTATTTTAATTAATTGAATTTTTGATTAACCATACAGTTGTTTCGAGTATTGCCAAATACCCATCATCAGTGGTCTTGGAAATAATTCTTGTATTTAATTAGGAATTGAACTCGGGTTCTGCCAAATTTGATGCTCAGAGTCAGCGCCCTTTAATCAACTGATCCAAAGCCGTACTTGACTTTTATGTTCTCACATTTTTGTGGAGATTTGTTAATTTTGCTATGAAAGCCTTTATTAACAAATTTACTTGCTATGTTTATAATAGAACGAAATAATAAACCAGCTGTAGAATAATTGAATTAATTAATTATATTTTTATTTTTTAATTGTTTAACTTCAATACTATTCTGCTTGTAGAGGCTCTTTCTTATGTATAGAACCTAATCTAGGAACGTAATGCTGAGAAAATCATGCTAATGTTACTCAACTAGTCGCACAGGCGAGACCAATATCTTGTGAATATAAGTTGTAATTTAACGTCAAATTTTTCAGACAGAAGTGACTATTATATTTGATGAAAGTTTCTAGGTATAAAGATTAATGTTTAAATAGATAGATAACATTTTGATGATTTTTCATGTAATTTAGTATTTACACCAAATCATCTACACCAGATGTAGATTTTGGTATTGCAGTTTTTGAAGAAGAATTTTTCTTCTTTCTTCTAAATTCTTCTAAATTTCACATAATTACTGGTTTTGTACCTATTTACTTCGATAGTTTATTCTGTTTGTATTTTATCTAAAAAAAAGTTGTCTTCTTCTACTTTATTAATTCTACACATCTTTACAGTTTATGTACTCAAAATAATATTAAAATTTAAGTTAAGATGTTTTTTTGCATAAGAAACTAAATAAAAATTAAAGAATGTTCAGTTCCACAAAATATTTTAAAACTAATTAAAAATGTTTTTGATGAGGGTCACTATTTCTATTTTGAGCCTTGGCAACATTAATCTCTCAATTAATCTGTCAATTGAGATTTCCCGAAACCGAGACAATTTTCGTGATAATGCAAGATCATCATGCGGCTTACTGTATGATAGAGGGAACTCTAGACATTAGTTCCACCAGCATATATAAAATATTGCAAGATCATTTAGCCGTCAGAAAGGTTTGTTGTCGTTGGATCCCATCCTCCATCATTTGATAAAATCACAAAAAGTTGCTCGTGTCGATTGGTGCACACATATGCTCAAGAAGCATTATGGCGGTGCTTCAAAAGACGTATAAAAAATTGTGTCAGATGGCGAACCATTGATATATCGTATGAGATGGAACGCATATATAGAACAGCAGTCCACTGTATGGGTGCATATGTGTTTCAAGATAAACCACAGAAATCTTCAGTGACTTCCAGTGGCGGAAAACAAACAAGCGCCGTCGGATCATTCTCCATCTACATCAAGGCAATGCGAGTGCCTTCTTGTGAAACTGATTCATTAGTACCATTCATTAACAAATATACTTATGAATCATTTCTGTGGCGAATGTGAATGCATATAAGTAGTGTATGAGACATTTATACGCATTTAGATTTGGTTTTTTATGAGTGTTCTCTGATACGTATATTAGACACTTAACAACATTTTCAGCAATGCAATACAACTGCTCTTGCTTTACATATTGCGATTCAAAATTATTAATAAGATTTTAATTTCTGATATCAAAAAAACTACAATTTATGACATTACATTGACGTCATCTTCCTTTAAAAATACTTTATCGAACATTTTCTTTATTTTATAACCATCGCTTGATTAAGATGTTTCAAGAATGTAAAGCTTCAATGTGTGGAGCTTTTTACAATATACATTTTTTATGGTTTATAATTTAATTACTTAACTCATTCAGCAAATTTCTAGAATAGACATTTAGATTTACTTTTTTCACTTTTAGTAAGTTTTTGGATTTGCTTACTTTGCTGAACAAGAAAACAAAAGATTAATGTGCAGTCAAGCAGTCATGCATTTCCCTATTTTTGAAATTTAATAAAAATGAAACGCAAATTTCAAGAAGATACATAAAAAGGGATACATTAAAAATTCTAATTCGCAAGCAGATTTAATTATTTTAATAAAATTACAAAATCATTAATAAATTAGTCGCAATTAAAAATTTATCCAAATCCAAAATATATATGGCTTTCACACCCATACAATCAGAACACACAGCCGTATCACTGGCTTCTTTTAAAATTAAATAGAATAGATGAATAGAATAAATAAAAATATTCTAACGATTAAACTTTTTCAATAATTTAACAGAAAAATGATTATGTTTATTAATCACATTAAACTGATAGCAAATACATTAAATGGAACATATTAATATTCGACCTATAATGCAAGAATGAATCTTTAAAACATACTACCTTCATATTACATTTTTTACTCATATTCAAAAACAATCGTAAATTATAAAGTAAAAACAAAGACTATCTTTTTGTGCCTCAAACAGAAAACTATTCTCTAAATCTCATATCGATCATATCATACCCGGCTTTGAAGAAGATTACACAAGCAATTTTTTTTGTGCGGTGCTTTAACCTTCTGCATACCTTACTTTTACCCATTTTGTTTGAAAATAAAGGGTGCATAAATTTGGTATACCAAATTTATTAAAATATGTGTCATGCCTACTGTGCGCATACGGCGAAGTTGCGTTATTTGAACATTAGTTTCGTACCCAAAAACTTTCACTATGAATTTTAGAGTTTTAGACTGAAACGTCTTGAAAAATTCGATATTACAGGTTGTATCCCACTCCTTGATGCCAGGGAGTATACCTCACTAACTAAGTTCACCTCTACACAAAAAAGTATATGTAACAAAAACACATTTGTAAATTTCAGTTTTTTTTTTGACAAATGATGGATCTATTGTTTTAGGTTCGTTATAGTAAAAATTAATGCGTAAGTTTACTAGGATAAAGGGAAGTATGCAGTACGGGTGTGTAAATGAATTTGTGATGTTTGTGGTTAAAATGTGCTATAAAAAGGCAAAATGTGGTTCAATTGATTTCAGTTTGGAATCTGAACATAAGTGATGCAACTTACACCAGTTAACTCACCATTGATAAAACCTGTAAAATTACTGAAAAGGTTCAGAGATGGGATTGTGGGTACCCACAACATCATTAATACAGAAAAGTCAAGCAGAATATTTTTTATAAAATTACAAAAATCTGACTATAAAATACTACTTGATATCTGGACACTTCAAACGCAGTGCGTTTAGCAAGACTACAATAACAACTTCTGATTTGAGCTTCTATAGCATAGAACTTCACATATATGGTATTCAAAATTAAAACAGTTCAAGAAAATATTAAAAAAAATGTAAAAAAAAAACATTCTTTAAAAGCAAAAGTGTGGCACATCATCATGATTAGACCAAATATCTTTACGAGACATAAAAATCTAACACTATCGAATATATCTATCGAATCATCTATCGAATATATCTGACAATGAACTTTACTTTATAATTAGTTTCAATGGATTTAACAATAGCGTTTCAATAGTAATAAAAATTATAGCTGAAAACTGACAAACAAGAAAACAATATATACCATAGACAATATTTGGTAAAATAAACAGATTTTTTTAAAATTAATTTTTGGTTAATAAAAAGAATAATATTTGTTCCTCACTCAATACGGAAAAAAGGTAAGTTATTTTTTTGCTGTAAACAATAATTTTCTTTTTTTCGTTGGGAAAATTGTCAAAAAGTTCATATTAGAACTGTTTCCATAATTAAGAAACATTAAATAAATTCTGAACACAAGTCAGTCACAAATGTTAGAGATGACTGAAAGCTAACAATACAGTAGATATCGATACTAGTGTGAAAACCAAGCAAATGAAGTATCATCTATAACTGAATACTGGAAAATTATTTTAAGTAGAAAAACAATATAAATCATAAAAATGATGTATAGTATAAAATTGCAGCTGCACTACCTATTATAAATGCATATAAAACTTACCCTCTTGAATTTGAAATTTAATATTTTTAACTTTTCACTTTATGTCGAAATAAAAACTCTATTAGTTCACATTACATTATAATTCCAGAAACAACTGCTATAATTTGTGTCCCAGAAACTTGCACCGCATACACCATGCATCATTTGCATTGGGAATTCCTAGTAAAGGTTCTCGCAAAAAAAAAATGTTGAAGAGGAAACTGCCAGCACCGCAAAGCGTCAGAAAAGTTGAAACTTTGCATAATCCGCATTGCATTCGCACTTGAAGCCTTCATTCCTTAGGCGAAAATGCAGTTGCACTGAAATTCCGTGTATTTTCGAACGATTTTATTTATGGCATTATTTGCACAAAGCAAATTCCATTATTTAACTATATTCATAAAATACTTCAGAAAAACACTTGCGTTGCACCAAAAAATATTGAATTTAATAGAAATATTCTAAAACCAACAGAAAACGTAAACCAAAAATTATATATACACAGAAACTATTCTCTAATCGGATATTGCAATCGTAAGCAATCATAAAAATTCAATACACACTCATATATACATACAGATATATACATATTCAATTTGTGAGGATTTATAAATTCATCCTTGCAATGAATATTGAATTCAATTCAATAATAAGTGCGATGCTGTTGCAATTCAGTGCGGCGCTTCTCTGTGAAAATGCAGGTGTGCAGGTGCAATGGCTGAGAAGGTTCAAAATGTATAGAAATAACTTTGTATGAAGTGCGAGTACTGTATCACTTAAGTAAGGATTTAGAAATTCCAGATTTTATATTACCAACGAGCGGTTGTTGCATACCAAAAACTATGCACTTCCTTTGGAAAGCAAATGATTATGATTCAGTTTAAAATTATTTCAGCATCGCAGGCAGATTTAAAGTAAACAAAGTTTTTCAATTTTACAGTTCAAGTAAAAAGTTGAATATTTGTTCTCGGTAAGTTTTCACCATTTAAAATTTCAACTTATGGATTGATTCATAATTTTCATACATATAAGTCGCCATCTAAAACTTTTTTCATATTTAAACTCTTCAATATTTACTGTACTTTTAAAATATATTTATGTGTACAAGAAAAATGTCGTTTTCATAGATGCATCATCAGTTATTATAATAAAAGCTATAAATTTTTTATTAAAATATTGGAAAGTACCATGAAATATTTTGTAATTAAATCATTTACTTCCAATGTACCAAAATTAATATTGTCATAAATACTCTTAAAAAACCAATTTAATGATAATAATAATAATTATAATTTAATAATAATAACATAAGAATTTCAGTTCTTTTATTTAGAAGTATGTTTCCGCACAAACGACATGCTAAGAGACCTTAGAATAGACCCGATCAAAAAATACATAAGGAACAGAGCCCTGAAGTTATATGCGAAAATTGACAGGCTATCCTACTTACCACTATCTAATCTTAGAGTAATCACTCTCCGCACGGGGACGTACGTAGATCTTAGATCAATCACTGAATAATCATGAAGCTTATAGTGAATACATAAATTAGTCAATGAGATGGGTGGGACCCTATAGTATCCCCAGCTATCAAAGAGTAAAAGTGCCCAGTTGCGCTGACTCGAAAAAAGGATCAACATATATACTCCTTTTTCTATATGAAATAAGTTCTTTTTTTAACAAATTTTATTAAAATGAAATTTATTAGAAATATTTAGAAATTCATTAAATATTAATATGAATTTACAACAAAAAAGTTATCAAATATTATATTCATTTTACTAAACAGAAGTCAATTTTTTTACCCACATTTCATTTACCCTTCTACATACATCTCAGCGTATTAATAAGTATCTATACGTTTGAACCTGAAACTTAATTTCAACTATTTCTGTATCATCAATCTCAATTTCAGCTTAAATGTTAGTAGAATAAAAAATCAGCACAAAATCATATACCATATAGCATATACGACTGTCTTTTGCTGGATTGTTTTATAATTAAAAAAGTTTGTTTCATATAAGCAATGACAAGCGAAAGTTGCTGTGAAGTTAGAATACAGAAAACTTTTACTTAAACCTTATCTGTCATGCTGCAATGAGACGAGCATTCTTCGACATTCTGACCTCAAAGAAAGATTGTTAAAGAAGCAGATATGTACGTATACACATAAATCGCAAATAATTTGTACCAAAAATCATATTATCAAATAGCACATATTAATTTGAACCCATGCATTCATATATCGAATGAGTTATATATAATATATATTGCAATATATCTTTTATACACAGAATTGTGAGTCAGTTACTTATTATTATTCTGTACTTGAAAACATTCTATTCTATTGATTTTTCTCAACATCAAGACAGACAGAAAGACAGAAAGTAATTTACAGAAATATATTTATCTTGTTATATTAATTAGCGATGTACGCATAAAATTTATCATATAATACAATATTATTACATATTATACAATTATGTAGAAATTTCTTTTCTGATATGAATAGTTTTCATACACTTTCCTAAATTAAATGTATTAATATGACTTATGCAGTCAGTAGTTCATCAGGAGAGCAATGTAAAGCCAATTAACTTTACATCCGAAAACTCAGTCTACTGTTTTGTTATTTTCAAAGTCTCAATATAGTTTCTCTAGTTGTTGGAACTGTTGTAGGCAGCTATCAACCAGTTTTAGTGTTATTACCTGTTTCCTGTATATTACCTGTATTACCTGTCTGTTTCCATGCTTATGGACTCTTTCGCCTATTCTTTGACAACGCACATTTTGTCCGATGCAATCATATTTTGAGCTGCCAAATGCATACCAAACGATACACCTATAGAATAAAGATGTTATTTCCAGACAGATTAGTAATATTATTGTACTAGAAGTTTGAATATAACATGACATTGGAGAAATATTCTTGGTTTGCTGTACATTTAATGCATAAAGCATAGATATCCGTCTCCTTTTCCTTTCCCCAATAACATTCTTGTCTTAAAACATTTAGTTTTTTGTAATTATAAAAATTGTAGATTTAGTTTTTAAGTAAAACTTTTTCAGTTTAATTGTTAAATTATGTTGAATTAAAAAACTATATTGATACTATCTTCATAATTGGAGACCTCCAGATTTTTTTTTAAATCCATTTATTTTATTATAATCTGTCAGGTATGAATGACAATAAGTAATATATATTAATATGAATCGAATAATAGTTATTACGATCTGAAAAAGAAAGGCGCGTATGGACTATGCCCAGTGACATATCCATATATACTTAAAATAGAAGTGTGTGACCTACATATACATATCTAAAACGTCATTCAAAAAGTAATTGATTAGCCGTTTTATAGGTCAACGATCAAAATAACCAGCGAATAATAAAATTCCTAAAGTCAATTTCATTAACAATTTAATAAGCACATAAACTACAGTTCTGTCAGTTATCCAACATGAAATCTATAAGTCTCTATATAACAGTCATTAGATTAATTAATAATCTTAGTCAATGACGGAATTATATACATAGTACAACTCTTATTAAATATTTAGAATAAATATTAAATAAATATTATTAGCACTGGATACAACTAGCATTGCTCGCTAAAATTTTATGAGCATGGCAATATACATTTACTATAGTTTTCAATTATAGATTGAGATTGTTTTATACTATCTGAAGTTTGTTATTCTGTTCATTTATTGTGGCCATAAGATGTACTTTTATTATATTTTTAAAACAAACCTAATACTAAATTTTAATATTTAAACTTAAAACGGATGTGTTTTCTAGAAAGAGCATATTATTAAGTTCTTCTACTTCAAGAAGTATTCGCCAATAACTGTTGAGAAGTCAGAGCAATATGCTCTGGTGATGCGAAACATTAGGCTTTGACCTTTAACATTTTTGTACTAATTTCTTTGCAAACCAACTTCCCTACAATGACTGTCAGTATTTGGTAGAATATTATTACTATTTACTATATTGTATGTATTGTATGTATATAAATTGCAACGGTTTCAATAAGTCAATCAAAAGTCAACCTGTAATGGCCTTTTCCATTACAATTTCCATATACTGCGTAGCACGAAAATGCTCGTGTATATCACACAAATTTCCATTTCGATTAAATTTTTAATGAATGAAATACATTTATGGTACATACTTCTAATTAAGTTATTCATAATTTTAGTCCATTTAATTATTATTTACTTTTGTTTTAAGAACGCCTGGTGGCATGCGTATAATAAGTATATCACTCCATTAACACATATTCCAACAAAAAATGACAATTTAGTAGGAAAATTTGAACATAAGGGATATGTTTGTGTTTCTATTAAAACAGTTCCATAATTTTTTTACAAATTAAAACACATTTCAAATATTTTAGTAGATTCAATGGAGAATACTAGAAAAATTATAGTTTTTATGAACAGTTGACAGTTTTCCAGCTATTAATTAATCAATGTCATTCAGTAACATTGTGAAAAATTAAATTTTATTTATAAAATTTTTCTGTAGTAAACATTATAAATCAATTTCAGGATTCAGTAATGCCACAGTATGTAATGTATTCATATGAGAAATATTCAATTTGCCAGATTTTGAACGAATTTTGTTTGACATTAAAAAAGGGGCTTAATAATGCATTGGTTTAACTCATTAGTCGAGATGACTTCGCTACGGTTTGTGGTGAAATTCTTATGGAACATAATATTTGTTAAAATTTTTATATGAATTCTTCTAATTCCTATAATTGCCACACATAATTTGTTTTAATTTGCTTCAGAAGTTTTTATGAAGCAGCTGCAATAGTCTAAGGCTATCATAGCATATAATTAAAATTTAGCATACTATTTTATCCGCAAGCCTGCATATAAATCCGTAAGAAGTGGCTTAAGCTTTGAAAAACTCCTTCCTTAACTCACATCTGTTACAGCCTATACCATTTATGGAATTTAAGATATGGCATCATTATCATTTAACGCTTAAAGTTGTGTTGTATTTAAAGAATCTAAGCAAACAAATAATATTTGATATTATCTTAATTACAATTAATCAAAATGGCCAGCATGAAACCCTATTTAGCTTGAATACAATACTTCTATTTATTGCAATAATTCAATTCAGCATGAACGGGATATTCCTGTTCATATACATTAAAAAATTAATTAAATAATATGATTTCAAGTAATAAGGCTTTTTAGAAAACTTTTTGTTAATTGAATCTGACATCTGTTCATTTGCATTGCCCTTAGCCATTGGCCTTCTGTGCCCTCCCCTAACACTGCTACTGTTTTGATGATATGATAAGCTTAGTTTTTTATCTATTATGATCATATCTAAAGTAGTTTGACTATTAATTGCAATACTATTTTTTATTGATAATAAATATTAACTTAAAAAACTTCTATGCCAATAGTATAGATTTTTTAGGTAGCAACGGGCAGCACTTACAGAAAAGTTAATAATAACTTAGAAAAAGATCACTACGACAGTCCTTTTCAATGAAGGATTTCCTCCACTTCCAATTACAATGGAACAATCACAACAATCATAACCAATAATTAGAAATTCACATTAATATCACTTGGATCAATTATAACAGAAAAAGTATTAAACGTAGATCTATATAGCATATAATAAACTCACCTGAAGTTTGAACTTATTAAAACAATTTGTTTTTATTTTTTGTTAAATATTAAAAGATTTCTTCACTTGTCGTCAGATGCATTTATTCTAACTTAAAAAGACAACGCCTTCACAAAATTCTAACTTTGTTAAAAATCAGGGCCTGTATAATACAATTTTAGATTAATATCGAATTCTACTCATGAAGGATCATTGGTACTCTTTGGTGAAAATCAACGCATATAATTTCGGCTTTCCTCCATATTTTTGTTTTATTTTTTGGATTCGAACATATATTTCTAGAAAATATATCAATCGGTTCAAATAAAAAGGGAAATGAATCTCAATGCTCTTGATACATTCAACACTGAACAAACTTTACAAAAAACCCAATATACTCATTTTACCTGTTTTGTCGTCAATATAAAATGATGACAGTTATATTTCGGACACCTATGCGAGATTCCAACAATATAGATTTCATTCGCTTTTGGTGACGTTAAGCGAATGAAAACGTATCATAATCTCTTGTTTGCATTTTGAGACATAGGATACATTTTATATATAGGTACACATATCTATTAAAGTAGAGTTTATAGAATATATATAATACATAAATAGAAGTACAATACATATGTAATAATATTATTTATGGGAGGGCAATATTTACAAACAAGTTATGTTGGTTCAATTTCACTTAAAAAACGAATGAAAATAATTTAATTTTGTAAAAACATCAGAGTTTGCAAAACCGCAGAGTTAACGAAACTTTAAACAAATTACAATAAAAATTATTAAGAGCAACAAACGCTGCATGTTAACTTTTATTTAATTCGTTTAAAATTGCTCGGCACCTAAAATCGACCGGAAACAGAGCCACCATTTTCAGAATGAAATCACGCTTAGCTGGCGCTCACTTACACAGAGGAACTTGGCATAAATTATAAATTATGACCGCCCATGATTTGCTCAAGTACAAGCAAAATTAATAGTGGCGGAAATGAATGTTTTGGTAGGATGAGCTTTATCCTAGTACTCGTACTTGCGTATTGTGAAAGCCTTTGAAGACACAAAATATGAAAACAGACGAAAAAAATTACGATTTTTAAATTACTTCCAACTTGCCAAGGAAACTGGCAGCTATTATTAAATTACTGTAAATGCTCTCGATTTAATGAATAGGTGCTATGTACTTCTGTTCTATTTATGATTGTAAGCGAACACCATCGAGAGCAAGGAACTAATTAACTTCAATTAGGACCTTATAAACTGCATTTGTAATGACTGAAATATGAAAATATTAATAAATTTATTATTTTTACTATAGTCCAGATATTTTGCAACTTAACTTGATAAAATATTTTCTATATTGATCTATACTGGATTTTTT
>NC_051847.1:112693632-112769943 GCF_002237135.1 Teleopsis dalmanni | reverse complement strand
AATTTCAAAAGAAATTAGTTTGAATACATATAGTAGCAGAGCTAAAAAGGAGCGTTTTAATAGCAATAGATGAGCGCAATTATCCTTATTCTGACAAACATAGTATTTCTGTGTAGTCTTAATAATCGAAAACTAAAAAGTAATTTAAATCTGTATAAATAAAACATAAGACCTTAGTTAACAGGGTTTTATAGTGGACTCGGATTAAGTTTCAAATTAATCTGCATGTCTGCAATTTGCTTGAGAAATTGTATATTCACCAATGGGTTTCTTTCTGAAAACATTAGGACTATTGAGCTCACATAAATATAATATACGATTTATAATACTACCAAGTTTATCTACCAAGTTTAAAGAATATACTTCTATATATTGTACTGGCTTTATTGAGCAAATATAAAATTAGTTAGCTCTGCTTTTAATAAAGGTTTATTATTTTCTTCGTAAGCGTGCAGATGTTTCATGTACCAGTTAATTGAAACTTTAAGCTTTTTCTAGACAAATCGCGATAATTGAGTACTTTCTTTGTTTGTAATTCCTTGTAAGAAAATTACAATACAATTTATAAAAGATACTTGCCAAGTGCTATAGGTGAAGTCGAAACTATCATATTGTTAAAGAAGCTTATACCAACTTCGCACTACAAACTTACGGGAGAAGTCTGGATTACGAGTATGCATTCTTATTCCAAATTTGTTATCAAAGTAACTGCAATCAGAAAATTGAGAAGTACTTAGAAAAAATGTGAAGCAAATAAAACAATTTTTGAGATAGTTTTGCTATAGTCGTAATTCGAGTGAGCACAAAAGAGAAAAACAACAATTCAGATTCATTTTCACAAAATGAATCTGGCACAAGTTCTAAAATTCTTGAGAAATGAAGTAACGTACAGGTTAATGAAAATAATACCACTTCAGTGCAGGTATCTAAAGTTCTATTTAGGGAATTTATATAATCCACACTTCGGTACATCCGAAGATCATTCAACATTTTCAGGCATTATAAACCAGTGTGGCTCAAAACTTCACTGGACAGTGTCGCAGTGTTTCTGCAATATACAATCCAATCCGTCATTGATTGGAGTCTTAAGTCCCTTTCTATTACGTTTAATTTTCGATTTCTTTGCTTTCTTCATATCCTGAATTCATTCCTTGACTTACTGTTATCCTTAAAACTTTTATGTTTGTTTTTATTTTTATTATGAATTCATTTCACATTTTTTATTGTATTAAAAGTCAGTCTGTAACCCAGACAGTGACAAATTTAATTAATTTATTCCTGTTAGTAAAGGGCATGTATGTTTCACGAGCCCATGTATGTTTAGTTGCCACAATAAAGCAGCAATTTTGGTGCACTGCTCCACTGACGTGTAACCTAAACCTTAAACTGTGGCATCTACAGGAGTAAAGTGGGGCATTTATGATACGTTGTATTTTAATGGTGGCGTTATTATTACTTACGCGTGCTTGGCTTCCTTACTGTTTGAGTTTATGCATAAAATTAAATGTTAAAAGTACATTAAATTCCATCCGAGTTCGAAATAAAACTGTCATACTCTCGTATGACTAAGTAGGATAACATTAGCTAATGTTTAAATGTTGTATGTTTAATACTAATATATGTAGTATATGCATAGACATAGGTGTTTTAAGTCAAGGTTGTTAAAGTTTCAAAAGCTTGTGTAAAATACAATAAAATTATATAAAGTATATTTGATATAATTGTCCTATGGTTGTAGTCATAGATATGTACATAATATTAGTGTTTTTTTTTTTTTTTTGTTGTTGTGGGAAAGGAGGTGGAATGCTTTATGCACATTTAAACCGATCGTCGCCGGATTGGTTTGTCCTACTCCTACTGTGTAGTATACAAACTAAACATTTCCTTTTTCTTTTCGGAATGTCATTCTCCCTCCAGGACCGGTTTCGCATTAGTTCGGGGTGTATCACTAATAAATTGGCATGTCATATGCTTCTCGTACAACCTGCGTCCAAGCCCCCACTTCAAATTGGAAAGTCTTCAGATTACTCTTCGTTTTACATTTAACATAGTTTGTTATATAGTTTATTATATAAACATATATAATAATATATAAGTTAATTTTTTCATGAAAAACATTAAAACGTGCACGTGTGTTTATTTCAGTATCGTAGATAAAAGTGCACGAGCTTCGCTTATAAAGTTGAGAGTTACTAAGGCCAAACGAGACTTTTCTAGACAAACAAGTTGATGTCCCATCCGGATGCAATCAGGCGGTCTAATAATATCGGATGATTATGCTGTTAATGAAACTAAGGGCAAGGGCCGGATTTGAGAGGCCACTTCCCTTATATTAATTATATTAATAGTGAAAAGGTTTTCTAAATTATATGCTAATAATGTTAATAATCTAGTTCCTGAAGTAGGAAAATAAAACATTAGTTAATAAAATATAAATTTAATCTTATCGAACAGTTCCCTTATCAAATACCTGTATTAGGAAGCGAAAATAGGGAAAAGCATTCACAGAGCACCAACATCATTTTCGTCACAAAAGACTTTTTATAGCCTTTATTTCTATATTCACTTATGAACTTCGTATGTTTTTTCTGAAATAGACGATAGTAACCTCTATTGTTGCTGGTATCATTTATATTAAATAAGCCAGTTTATTTTCTAGACAAATAAATCACGTATTTAATATTTATTGCCAAAGTAATCAGGACAATTATTTCGAAATAAATAATTACATTTTTGCGGTAATAGAATTGTTCTAAATTTAGTTACCTTTGTTTGTGCATCTTTGTCGGGTGTTATTTTTGTATTTTTTAGGAAAATACCACTTCATCCAACAGAAATACAAACATTAACAATGATTGAATTTGTGTCGTTTGGAAATTTACTAACCGTTAAGCTACAATGTCAATGTCAAATATCAAATCACATGGAAAGCCTGCCTAAGCCCATTATTAACGTGTCCTTTGTACCGAATTTTCCTCTTTTCAACCTTTAACTTCTTTCCAATCATTTTCAATTCGAGTTCCATACATAAAAATAATGGCCACTTCATGCATTTTGTATTGAGTCCTTCCCATTCTGGACGAGGGATTGCGTATTTGCGTCAACAGCTTTGTGTAAATTGTTCTGTTAAGTTTGGTGTGACATTATTTTTTCTCCTTGCAACAATTTTATTTTATTTTGTATTTTTTACATTTATTTAGATGTTTTTCCTCTAGAATGTAATTATATGGTGCAATATTCGGCTGTTAAACGAGTTTGAATTGCATATCCCATACAACCACTGTTACTATATGCTTTTCAAAATTTAATTATATTGTATTTAATTCTTACAATTTCACTAATTTCATAGGAATAATGATAAATAAAGTCTATATTTGATTTGAGTCTATATTTGAATTGCTTTAGCAATTTGCTGGTTTGATGACAACAACATATTACACAAATAAAGCTAAGATAGTTTTACTAATTTATTTATATAGGTAAGGCCATCAAAATTTTTATTTAGAAGTTTTTTGATTTTTATTAAGACTTAAGACTTATTAAGACTAATTTGAGTAGAACCCAGGACCCAGTAGAGGCCCTATGCTACACTGGGAGATGACGATAACAAAAGAAGACTTATTTGTAAAATGTTTTTTTAATCTGTGACTTTTTAAACTCATTCTACAAGAAAAAAGATTCATCATAGCTTTATAGCCAAGTTTTGTCAGTTGAAATAAGGCCTATTATTGACTTTCGATAAAAAATTAAACTTAACTATAACTTTGTGTAAATTTAATGATTTTTGATGATAATTTTGCTTATTTAAAACTAACGTGATGTAATGTAGAATTAGATATTATTCGAAGAATGGGCTTTTTTGTTTGTACATATTAAGATCTAATCAATGAAGTCAACATATCTATCAATTTTCTTAGTAAATCAATGCTCTGCAATATAATGCATATGTATTTATTGCTTCGAGTATTTCGGTTTTCTCGAATAAAATATATTAACTCAAATATATAGTTCCAAAACAGTTAAACCTATAATATGATATGACATAATAATATAATAATATGATATAATATGAAATCTAATATATCATCTTTTCAATTTTTACCGAAATTGTATGTTTGATATTAATGAATAGTATTATCTAGGCTGTAGGATACAGTTTAAGATACGTTTATATTCTTACATCCTTACAAAACGTCACAGGTGACAAAAATTTCAATATATAAGTTTAACAGACAACGAAGGAATTCTTCATGAGGAGCCTAAATTTCTAATGGAAATTGGATGCTTGATATGAATGAATAGTATTATCTAGGCTGTAGGATACAGTTTAAGATACGTTTATATTCTTACATCCTTACAAAATGTCACAGGTGACAAACAGTTCAATATATAACTTTAATAGACAACGAAGGAATTTTTCAGGAGGAGCCTAGGTTTCTAATGGATTGGTAATGTTAATGGATGGATTGCTTGCTTCTTACATAAGCATACAAACATAGTCAATGACCTTCTTCTGGTGCTCTATGATTCGGTCAAAATATTCCTCAATGACAAATAATCACTCACATTTTCAGATTTACATCTATATTAATTTATATAATTTTCTATAGTAATGTAAATTATATACCAGACACACTACACAAGATGTATAATCTTGTATACATAGATGTCAAAAATTAAATCATGTGATGTAGTGTTTAGGAGGCATTTTGTTTACCCCTTAAATTACCAGTATATTTTCACGCTATTATTAATCAAATATTTTTAAAGGGTTTTCACAATGTTTAAAATATATTTGAGGAGATATCAAGAACCTTATAAAGTTTTGATCGTTATGAGAAGATTAAATGATTTGGCGATAGTATTTTGTCTGTCTGTTTATCTGTCTCGATGTAACTTTTGTATAGTACTAGGCATATAAATATTTTGTAAATCCTGTTTGGACCAAATAGATTGATAGTTCATCAAACACTGGGGTGAAATAATTACCGACAATAGCAGAGTTGTGAATATATTATAATAAGTTTTGCAAGCAAAGCGTAAATAATTGCGTTGTACAAAATATAAACACTTGTATAAGCTTTCAGTGGAAATTAACTTAATTTTCAATTTAATTTTATCTTGATTCATTTTTAATACTCGTAATATTATCTTAATAGGTGAACACTAAGCACTTGTAACATAAATATTTTTATTTTTGTTAAAATTACCTATTTCCATAAAGATTTCTATATTATATATTTGCAAAATTGTGGATATGATATGAGTGATAATTATCTAAAAACAAAATTAAATTCTATTAAGCAGATATACGAGGAATTCAAGCAAAGATTTAATTAGCATTTTTACAATAATTAATCATTTAATAGCCAACAGCACTTTTTCTCATAAAACGTTGGTTCGCTTTTATTCAAACAATTCATTAATGCAAGAACTGCCAATTTTCATAAAGAAAACATCGTAAATTATTAATATGAATTGTTTACATATCATAATGAAATTTTCCGTCATCAATTCAGTTAATTTATGCCTCCCAAACATTCGGCGTACCTAGGAACGCACAGACACGATTTCCTGCTGACGCATATTTATAGATGAAAAGACGAGAATGTGTGTAGTCACTTTTCGGGAGGGAATATGGGAATGTGTTGCAAGTCGTTGAAAGACATTTTCGTGCATTTATCACATCATTCACTCATCAGCGAAATTGCTTATAGCCTTTTCAACGCTTCCAACGTTTTCAACGGTCAATTTCTAATGGATCGTTTTCAAGCGCTGAGGAACGCGTTGTTAATATGTTCTGCCTGCCACACCGCATCATTTCATCCTTGCCAATTGTAACGCATTATCCTTGACCGAAATATCGGCATGAATTGTTAATAGAGGAAGAAAAAAACAGAGCTTGTCGAATTATACAATCACATAATAGTTATGAAGTGGGAGTGGAGGTGTAGGCTCTTTTTGTGGGCGTTCGTTAAATATCATCTTAATAAAATTTACTACTTCGATTCCACTGAAAGATATTGATAAGGACAGCGTATACACGCGCAATTTATATTGATGAATGTGCAATACGCCTGCTGGCTGGGAAGTTAATATTTTATACGTATTTATGTAATTTATGTGCTATCAGAATAATTTTTTTTATTTAATGTCAATTATTTATGAATTTCTTGTGGTGTTTCGTTATTCCAAACCCAATAAAAACAACTTAAATACTCTAAAATATTTTATCGTAATGAGTCACGTAAAAATCAAAAATGCTATAAATTTATTTGAGATAATAGATAGTAGTAATAAAGAAATAAATAAAACTTTAAAGTGGTTAATAGAAAATATCTATAACTTTTATGCAATTCGAAGAAGTATCAATAAAATTTTATTTGACTTAAAACTCTTTATGCACAGCATAAATATTTATACATCTTTAAGATATATGAAATAAGAAATAAGTATAAATGAAGGTTATACTTTATAATAAAGATTTATAATAAATGAAATCTGTTATAAATTACAAAGATTCTATTTAGCATAAGTCGTATTTTACATATCCACGTCAAATAAATTTAAGATTCTTTTGAAAAATTACCAATTTTGAGTCCTGCAATGCAAGAAATTTAAAATTAAAGGAAATGTCCTTCTTTTGCCAAACAACAGCTCCTGAATAATTTATCAAATAATCATAATTAAGATATTTCATTGGAAAGGAAGCTAGAGTTCTTCAAATAAGCAAAAGTTAATTAGGAAATAAATACAATTTCAAGCAAAATTATTGTGTGAACTTTCTAGTACTGAAGATCTAGAATATCTACTAGAGTGGCATTACTTAGTAGATAAAATAACAGAATCAAATTGAAACTGCAGGAAATCGCAAAATGTGGAAGAACAAAAAATCCTTTTTTTTCTTTCGTCATAAAAAGACACGCCATTATCGGCAAGAAAAAATTTACCTTAAAAATTAGAATTATAGGAAATATGAACAATAATATTGTTCAGCTTTTCCTTAACGCGATTAGCGAACTTGTAGAGAAACATTTGCATAGCTTCTTTGTAAAATTGCACCCAAAAAAGGCGCTTTACATATAGTAAGTTAAAAAAATATGCATAACAGATGTCTCTACAAAAAGAATAGCTTTGAAACAAAAATAGGCAAGCTCAAAGATTAACTTTCAATTCGTTGAACTTGTGTTTCCAAATAAAGCTGTAGTTTATAAGCTCGTTCTAATTTAAAGCACGGCAAGTGCTTTGGTTGGTGTCACTAATTAAATAAAAATAAGTGACAATAAAACCTGGAACTTGAGCATTGAAAGTTTGTGCAGCCTTGGCTTCTTGTGGATAAACACGATTAGTCATCGCTTCTAATTTGACAGGCACGAGTTCTAAGCCTGACACTTGCAGCCCAAACAAATTATATACGGACTATAAACTAATTAAATAAAAATTCGATTATTTCCAAAGACCACTGATGAAGAGTACTTGGCAATACTCGAAACAGCGTTGTATGGTCAGCCAAATTTCAATAAATTAAATAAAAAATTTTTGTCTTTGCCTTTCTTTGCTATTCGAATCGGTCTAACTTTTAAATAGTTTCTTTCGTCATAAAAAGACACGCCATTATCGGCAAGAAAAAATTTACCTTAAAAATCCTTTTGTTGTGGTTTGTTGTGTTTATTTTTACGAGAAAAACTAATGACGCAAACTATGGCAATCATTGAGCAAATCAGAACCAGATGCAATTTATTTTGAGCTGAGGTGAGAGAAAAGCCAGAAGGTACAAAATTTTCGGACTTTTGATAAACTTAGTTGTCATTAAATTTAGAAGTCCTTTTGTTGTCATATTTATTTGATAAACAAGGAGTGATTGCCATAGAACAACTACACAATAGTTAACATTTGTGTAAGTAAAAAGACTTCAAGATAAAATTGTAAAAGTGTTCTTACTGTGTACATAAAATATATCATCTAATCCGAACTGTTGCATTTCTCAAGTTTTATGTAACTGAATTGTTTTATTAAAATATTCTAAACTTCAATTAGAGAATTAAGGTTAAAACTATAATAGTGTCAAGCAATTTGATTGAAGTACGAATATCATAAATGATTAAAATTATATGCAGAGATCAATACATAAAATTATATATATATATTATATATATAAATAGACAATTCAAATGAAATGTTGATTTGTTTTAGCAAGTTTCCTTTACCTATTAGGGGAGTAGTTACTTTTTTCAGTGTTGGTTGTGTACTGATTTAAATCTATGTACGTACAAATGCTATTCCTGTGGTACCACAATGGGTCATTATTTGAGCTCAAGTGGGCTTTTTGGAAACAAGCGACTCTAACCTAACCATCTACCTTGTTTTGGCAATACTAAAGTGCCAAGCTACGAGATAAAAATCTGATCCAAATGCAATTACTTATTCGCTAAGAAAATGCATTTATGTAATGTCAATTCCTATTAGATATAGCTTTTATTGTTGAGAATTTGCCTTATAAAATTAAACACAAATTAAGAGCTGTCTATTAATGACGAAATTAATGCTTTTATCTATTGAAGCAAATTTCCTAATCTCCTAAATATATTTCTGTATCTAAAACTGGTTTGTCAATCCATAGTGAATAACATTTTGCATTATATAGTTCTGATACTCATTTATGTAATAATTTCATCACTTTTTTTTTGTACTACTCTTAACCGTACAACTATTCAGTTTATTGGGACTTATATGCCGATGAGTATAGAGCTTTTCGTATGAAATAATGCCTACACGTAAACAACTAACAACTTTTGTTTATATCTTATCGATTAATATTTGTGTGTACAGATGTTCAACAAATGATAAATTAGTGATATTTTCCTTGTACTAGGCGTCCATTAACCATCCATATTGGTATTAGTGGATATCACTAATTTACAACTTGTTTCCCATCAACAAGATTAGAAGTACTTAGTAGTGAAAATATTTGACCATTTTTATTACTATTTTCCTTAACTCCAGTAACATTTTATGTGACCTATAAAATTTTAAATTGAAGATACAAAATTTTAAAAGCATTTAAGCAGTGCTCCTTGAATTCTTGCTGCTTATTCCCTATATTTTCTAACTATAATAAATTTCCACAAAAGAACAGAGAAAATACAAGTCCGTTGCTTAAGGTTGAATGTGCTAACCCATGTGAATACTGCTTGACAGGTCAACTTTCTATTAGTCCTGTGCCACAAGCTATTTCAACTAATTTGAATGTAACGTAATATCGCATTGTCTGCTCTTAGTCTGTAAAAATAAATTTCTATTGTTGTTGTTGTAGTATTTAAAACCAAATACATTTAAACTAATGTAGGGATAAAACAAAAAACGAACAGTTTATACTGAGTAGTATACAATCTATCAAAATATCTACACTGAAGTTTTCATACAGCCTGCAAAAATGAATTGTTTGTAAATATTGAAGTAGAATTTTCAAGAAACAATATTTCTGGTTTTCTAAAACCAGAAAAAAGGTTTCTAGAAAAAAGATACAAATATTTAAATTTGTTACTGCAATAAATACATCTTTATTGAGGTCATATGTGGTATACTTCAAACTTTAAGGGATTTTCGTAAAATAGGTATTTCGTAGGTCTGACTACGACCATCTATTGCAATACAAACGCTGGAAAGGTAACTAACTAAATAACTGATAGAATGTCAAAGTTGCATGACAGTTAGATAAATTGAAATACTATAGATATTGCATCTGAAGTGTAATAAATAAAAAGTGTAAATAAATTCTTTGGTACTCTTTTAATCAATCACATTTTGTATGTTCATATTTGATACATCCACAACGTCTTTCAAAACGTCTAGTAAAATAAACACCACCTAAAACTACTATTTTTTGTCTGATGGTGAGAATTCTTTTTATTGTTTTTCGTATGAAGAAAAACTAAGAAGTTTTAATCCATGTAGGAGTATAAAACAGAGAACCAACCGATAAAAGTATTTAATGTTCTCGAATCATAATTGAAAACATTCTTCATTTATATTCAAAATAAAATTTTATATTTATTTATATTTTTATTTGTATTTATATTTTGTTAATATTTCTTAGGTACAAAATTGGTTGCAGTGATTTGTTAATATAAATTTAATTTATAAAATTGAAGTCATATAGATTGATTTTGGGAATTATCTACAGTTCTTTAGGAATTCAGTTCTTAAGCAATTTATTTATTAATTTTGCAGCAATTCATGCTGTAGAACATATTGAACAGAATAAATTTCATTTATTTTATTACTCAGATTTTATGATGGAATATCTTAAAACGTGAATTATTGAAAAGGACTTATAAATGAGTTTTCAATTCCAAAGATCGGTTATTATGGACTCTGACGACGCCAAGGAACTTTCGCTGCGTGCTTTGTAATATTACGAAATGCAACGAATTCTATTCCAATATTTTTTATTTTTATTTTTGTTTGTCAATTAGTTTTTACACAAAATTTGTCTAAAACACAAAAGAAGTAGACAATTTAGGTAATAATTTTGCAATTCAAAGTTGAGAGAACAGAAAAACGTTGAATACTTTTTATCCAGCCCTTAGTATTCTGAATCTATTCGTATGTGTTCACAATGTTTTTGTCAATAAATTTGTTATTTTTTGCTCCTACTCGCACTGTATTGTTCCTAATCCTTACAGATTTCATGTAGATTTCATGCAGATTTCATGCAGTAACACAAATAATATATGTGTAGTTAAATATAATTACAATTAACTTTTTATATAAATAAAAACTATTTTCAAACTTTATTTATTTATGTAATTTGAAATTTATTTGGAATGTTTGTAAGGATAAATTTTATTACAATGCATAGAGATTCTATTTACGTGTTTTTTCAATCCTCCTTAAAGCATTCCCTAACTTTATGCATCAACTTTATGACTCTATTATTTCACTTTCCTAATCCCTGAACACATCTGATGGCACAGAGATTTGTTTTGGTTACCGTTGCATTTTTATTGCATTTTTACAACGTCAAATGGAACATAAAAAAGTATCTATCACGTGCCAAATTTTTTACCTCTAGACATTGCAAATACTCTTACGAATCAAACTTCCTGGCTGATTTCGTTTGTAAAAAAAGCTATGTAAGGATTTGACAATGTCTATACCTGTACAAACAGTAACCTATTAATGTGATTAACTTAACAAAGATATTTATTGATTGTTTACAAATGCAATCAATCAATTGCAGTGAATAGATAAATCTTTGCTTATTGATGACAGGGCAATATAAAAGTTCCAGAGTTCACTTTAAGATCAACACAAATAAGTTCTTAATGTTAAAATATTTTTAACATTTGGTTTTATATTTTCATATTCAATATTGTACATTCAAGTATATATGAGTATGCTATGATGCAATTTATTATTTTTAAATGTAATTTAAATTTTGTATTCAAACTCCGTTTAATTTTGCCTTGGCCAACGCGACAATTTTTTTCAATTTTCACAATTTTTATTCACTTAAAGCAGCAATTTTATTTGCACTTCCGTTCGAATCGACGAATCACCACGTGATGCACACGTTTACCACTTGCCGCACATGGAAAGCGCAAGTAGTTCGTGAGTCTGTGGCAAGGATGCGGAAAGCAATCGCACGTAAATTGTTGGAAATATTATTAAAAATTATTTTTAACAGCGAAATTTCGCGTAAAATGCTTAAAAATTTATTAATTGCTCAAACTGGGCTTAAAATTTTGACAAGTAATTAAATGTTTTCAACCCAAAGAAAAATTGATAATGGAAACGATGTTGTGAAAAAGTTCTCGCTGGATGGCGACAACTTCTGATTTTTTATTAACTCTTATTTCACAAAATAATTATCACAACTTAAAATATCCGGTATATGAGTTAAGACCCCAAAACCACTTATCCTTCGTACAAAGCAAAAGAATAACTGACTCCTGTCGTCTGACATTCGCTTGCACTCAGTCCATTGAGCCGATTCGGGTTCTTAGATTTAGTGACTATATTCAGTCTTATACCTAAGAATACCCTTATCTTAAAAAATATTGAAAGTTTTGAAATTAGTACTACTTCTAACTCTACATAATCTCATTAACCATATACTTATTTAAATATATTTCTGGTTTCCTCTTTCAGATTAAAATAACCAATTAAAATATTTATAATATTTATACTTTCTACTCAACATTCTGAACAATATATTCTGAACAATATATAACTTGCAATTACTACAACCTTATTATTCCATTCTCGTTTATCATACCTTCAATGTAACTTTTTTTCTATTTTATGAATCTCAGTAGAATGAAATCATTAAAAAAAGAGCATAGCACTTTTATTTTCTTATTTAAAAATTATCATTCTTCTACTAGCATTTTTATTGCTAATATTTATTATTATAAACTTACCTTCGTTCCTTTTTTACCGTGTAATGCATTTGCGGCGGCCGTATAACATCTCTGTTCATACATGTCGACGCCAAAAGACAGGTAATCAGTGGATGATGACCACTGTTCAATAGAAGAAGTTCAATATGTAGAGAAAACGAAAAGCGATACATGAGTATTAGTACCGGCAGCCATTATTAATATCTGTGCAAATTTATGCTTTTTAATAATAAATCTTTTAAGTTTAAAAATATCGCACAATCACAAGTATTTAATTAAACATGTCTCTACACGTTCATGTGAGCTAATGTGGTTGCTTGTGTTCTTTTAGTGGAGCACAAGAAAACAACAAGCAGCAATGTGAATGCAAAAACCATGTACAAAACAAACGAGAAACTTGCAATAACCACAAATTTTCGTTGTTTACAATAGGAGTTTATTTGTAGATAATAGATAAATATTACAATAAATTATGATGGGAATTTTTTTCTGATATTTAGCTAGTCGTATAATGGAAAAACTCAGCAACATAAAATGGAAAAGGAAAGCTCAGCCCTGTAAAAGGAAAGCTACATAACATAATACTGTACCGGAATATTGTAAAGAATACCGAACATTTTGTAAAGCTTTAAATAAGAGGAACAGTAATGAATTAACATCGAATTTCTGAAGATTCAGTTTTTCCTTCTTTAATGGAAGAGAACAAGGCGCTCGTATTTTGTGGTGGTTGCCCAATGCTGTGATGATATGAATATCTTTTTAAAGAAGATAAAGATTGTTAGTTAAAATAATATTTAAATATTTCGGTGGTATGATTTTGTATGAAATTTTTGCATGAAACATTTATTAGCTTTGATAAAAGATTGATGTCTGTCTGTTATTATTCACTAAGAAAACACTTTCAGGGATCCGTGCGAAAGTTAAATAAATATATATTTCAAAGCATGATATAACATACCCACTAACATAAAAAGGATTTTTTCTAAGAATATCTTAATGAAATTATTTTAATTTCAAATTTTCACAACAGAGGGTGTACGTCTAATAGGTACGTCTCAAAATATGGACGCATACACGAATTCTCTTTGGGGAGCAATTCGGATTTATATATATAAATTTATGTCAGCTTCATTAAAATTTAATAAATACAATTTTAATTTTGAAGAATATGTATGTATATTATACAAACTAGGGAGTTACTTGTTTTCTATAAGTTAAGAAGTAAAAACGGAGTGTTAACAGAAAGAAACTATAACTTCGCTCTATAATTATATATTATAATACTATATAATTATAATTTCGCTCTCAAGCTAGGGGTGCCGAAGCTACAAAGAGCCTTAAATAGGGTACCGATCTCGAAAAAAGTTGGAAACCCTACACTAACTCCTTTTTAATTTACACAGAATTTACACATGTTAAAGCAATTGCCATTTAAAATATCCGCAATATTTATTCAAATATACAAAACTCAATTCAATATTTTATAGATTTTAAGAGTTTATTTTTTTGTTCATTCGATATTGTCAATATGTAAATTGGTTTGCAAAAATTGTGAAGTTTTGCTGTTTTGTGTGCAATTTTTGCAAAAAATGTTGGTATCAGGAACTTCGATGGATGGCTGCAGTGAATTTGAAGTGAAAAGTTCGAGTAAACGTGGAAATATTATATGAAAAAATTTGATTTATTTTAAAAACGTAAAAATAAAATTGAAAAGATACTTGAATTTAGTTGAAGTTTGTTTGCAAAATTCTTGTCAAAGGTGTTACTGCTACACATCCTTATGTATTGTTCGTTTAACTCGACATTTTATTGCTAAAATATTTAACATGAGTCCCTTTGATTCACTTTGTGCCTTTAGCACTTGTGTAAATAATTAAAACTGTTATATAAATATTTATTTAGGGTTTCTTAAAAGCACTTAATTTAATATTTATAAGAATGATACGTTGGTAAGTGTGAGTCCTAGTAGAAATATGCCCAATATATGTAGGATGTAAGCAGTCATCACTCTAAAATGATTCTTGTACTACAATAAAGATAAAGACATCATCTATTTGTGATTATCTGCCCAATTAAGTTAATGATTAAGTATTGTTAGGTTTCTTCTATTTATTTAGTTTGTTTTGTATTAAGGTATTTACCTAAATGTAAGTGGAAGAAAAATTAATCAAATTAATCAAAATTAATTAATAATAAATTAATCGTGAATGGAAAAAGTGAATTTCGCCATTTCTTTAGGTTTGGAAACAGAAAATAATCGCAGGGGCCTAAATCTGGAGAATATGCTGGATAGGGTAGCAGTTTGTATCCCAATTCGTGGATTTGGGATCGTAATGCTTAATCAGTACACGAAATTCACTTTTTTCCGTTTCCGTAAGAATTCACGAGGTTGTCTGCTTTGAACGGCTATCAAGCACCAACTGAACGACGTAGCGTGCTCAAAATTAAAAAGTTGCCCACTGGTAGATTACAGCTGACGGCAGCACTGTTGCATTTGGAGTAACTGCGCGGGAAATTCAAAAAGTCACTGACTTATCAAACCGCTCTCGTAATTTGAACACAGAATCGTTTAACATTCATTTAAACAATATTATAAAGGTTTGAGTCTTTGGCATGCTCCTTTAATATACTACTTTATCAAGAAAGTACATATAATCAGTCAATAAAACACAAAATATAATAAAGTATAGGCGGACTTTTTAAATGATCGATTCTCGGTACTTTTTTGAGAAAACGTGTAATTTTTTCACTCTTCAAAACTTTGCATTATATTAGATGTAATGTGTATTCTTGGTATATCTCATCTTTGTATTTAGACATTTAGACATTAAGTTGTTGAGACAAAAGTAATGAGGTAAAATATATACTGCTTATAATATCTAAACTTTATGAGCTAATATCTGCTAAACACTAATACAATGTACTGTCAGTTTTCAAATCAGAGAGTACTTTGGTACTTAGGTGAATAATTTATCTTTTGGTACGATATTTGCATATACACATATTTTATTTCATGACAGAAAAACCAATTATAGAGCGATTTACAATCATATATTTTTATAGTCAAGAGATATCCCTGGGCTCATGGAGGTCACAAAATTATAAGTAATATTTGCAGCCAGTTATTGTAAGTAGAGAACAAGGTCTGTTAAACAGTAAAATGTATTGTATAAATTATCTCATCCATTCAAATTTGGCTGTTTAAAATTTTCTCAATTTGTTTTCTTTTTTTTATTTATTTTATTATTTACTTCATTTTTATTTATTTAAAAACACAAATATATTTTATACATATATAGTATTAAAGGTGTGATCTAACATATACGTAATAATTGGCAAATATTCATTGATAGTCATTGATCATTGATATTCGTTGGTGTTGAATATATTTGTAAATATTTTGGAAAAAATTCATTTTATTCTCAAATACTCTGTCATCCTTTATCATTTATAAGCCACATTATAATATAGTAATATTTGAGAAGTCGCTTCCAAGTTTCTTTAAGCCGTCTCCTGATAATTCCCTTTAATGTAGGTTTTGTGCTTATTGGTAGTAAGTTAGTTATTAGTTAACCTTGAGGGCATTTACGTACAAAACATGGTGTTCCAAAAATTTTAATAATAGTTAAAGTATGATATCAATTCAAATGAATTCGTTCTACTTTAGATTTAACATTTTTGGACACTTTTTCTCTATGAGGAAGTCCATTAAATCTATAATTTCATTCTTAATAAAGATATTACGAAAACGTTAAGACAGTGTCGAGTCCTAAAGCCCTAAAACTTGTTACATTTGCAGTCACACTAAATACTAGTATAGTAGCAACCAATACCAGTTGAGGTAGCCAAGTATCCTGAAAATCATAAAAAAATATATAACATTTTGCTGGCAGAAAATTCACCATTAAAATAAATAAATATTTTAAGAGTATTCCTATGGTAATACAGTACAAGTTTTTATATATTTTATAATTTTTCTTCAAGATTCTGTGACTGCCTCTTGTGCTTTATTTAACTCGCACTTGCGAATCGTTTTTACCTTCATCGTAATTTCAATTTAAACCAAATTTCTTGACAATTCTTTTGTGCCCAAAAGTTTTATAATTTATTTTTGGACTTTTTGCATATTCTGCCATTTTTACCGTTTCTTTGTTGTTCCCTTTTTTGTTTTGTATAGCCTTTAACGGTAGAATTGGATTCAAAAGTATTGTATAACAATGCCGGGGTATAATTTGGTTTTAAAAATAACCTAAGTTTTTATGACTTAAAAGCACGATTCTATAATTTACAAAATAAACTTCAATGCTTATAAAATGTTTATAAAATAATAAAACGAAAGATACAGGGTACTCCAATCATGACAATATATAGTGAAAGTTAAAAATTATTTAATAGTTCTACATTCCGTTAAAGATTTGTTACTTTTATAGGCAATGTTAATTTGTTATTTACCACAACTTAATTCACAACTCCGATTGAACTCATATGAAGCAAATATTGTTTATACAATCAGTATGACTTACAAACTTAATATACCTATGAGCTGCTGAGTCTTTGTCTTCAAACTACCTCAAGGATACGGTCATCTTCAATTTCTCACAACACTTAACGTAGGTTATCGTTTTGGAATTGGGTTTTGTCTGCCGATGAGGCCTTGCTGCCTTAACCATTTAGTTCCTTAACCATTTAGCGTTTGATGATTTTGAGGAGTACTTAGATTGACCACATAAGATGCTTTTCCAAAAGGTAGAAAAATAATCTGCGAGTGAAACTGTCATAATGTATATATAATTTTAATTAGAATCTTTGGATAGTGATAGTTTTTAGAAAATAGCAGAACTTGTCTCAATTTTTAGACAAGTTAACATATATTCAGAATAAATATTTATTTTAGTTGAATTGAAAACAGTTTAAAGACTGTATTTACGCTTGCAAATGAACTAAAATCTCTGTAAATATTTTATTTATTTAATTTATTTAAAATCTTCCCACATAATATTACGCTTTTGCGTTACTTTTTTATGCAAATCCCTTGCTAGTGTATAACAAAAGTCATTGCATTATGAAGTTATGTTTTTTTATCCCATATTATTAAGTATTCCAAATTACTCTTTCTCTATTAAGGATAAAGGCTCAGATGCGTTTGTCTCCACGGATTATACCGCATGCAACCCATAAAGAAGATGCCTACACATTTTAATACTCATACGCTATGTGGCACATCTGTGGTTTATATTTAGCAACGATGTGTGTGCAATAATTTGTTGAAAGTCCTGAAGTTTTTGTTCAAAATTTTTTGTTTTTTCGGATTTTTTTATAAGCTTTGTATGTTTTTTGTTATTCTTTTTTGCAGCTTTATTTATTAAATATTTTAACTGCTTAAGTATTCCCAACAGTAAAAATTTTTTCTCATCACTGCTCTTAAAAACATGTATGAAAAGCGTGAAAGTGCTAGATAGCTTGGTACTGCCATATCCAGCTAAATGATTATATTCAGCAACTTCAACCAAGACGTCACACACTGAAGACAAATCCTTGACTTAATGTGAGCCACAGGAAATACTTAAATATTTAACAGATTTTTGTGCGGTAAACAGTTTTTAACTTTTTCTGATTTTTTGTTGTGCATATCTTTGATATAGTATATCTTTATGAACATTGCTATAACTAATAATTATCTTCTCATTAATTACTAAATTAATTAATTTTTGTAGTATTTAACAATCGTACTTCTACTATTGTCGATGTGTTTAAAGAAAAACTTTGTATTGTAGCTGAGTTTAATTGAATCATTAAAAATGAAATTGTTAATTAATTATGCAAATTTGGACAGATTTGCGAAATTACAATAATTAAAAATTTACTTCAGAGTACATAGTTTTAGTTCAGTTACTTAGTATTGTAAGTTGCGTAGATTTGGTGATTAGCGAATTTGTAGTGAACATATACAGTTTGGATAAAACTATTTAGCTTAGTGCACTCAAAATTGAAAACTTTTTTTAGATTTGGAAACATTAACTCAAACATTGTCCATTTTTTTAAAATCCTTTACCAATTTTTTGGTTGAAAACGTTTTTTTTTGTTGAGTTTTGGTATTATATTTTCTTAAACAAAAGCTGGTGCATTTCGTATACCTTTTCCAGATCAATAACTTCAAGCATGAGACTATCACACAGATCGGAACAAAAGAAAATCTTTCGCCTTTACTTCAGAGCTATATAGATATATACAGCAAATATACCAGGTCAGCAAAAAATATGTGTTCCCTAGCGTTTCGCCTAGGATTCGTTTTCTTTTTAACAATTACAAGCAGTATGGTAAGATTGAATCATTCGTCTGATCAGAAGTATGTAAATCCTAATACTCACCATTATCTGCCTGATTATTATTACTTTTATTATTTTGGGAGCATTTCATTGCAACCTAGAGATTTATTGTGCCCTCTTCACTGACTTGGAGTATTTTCTCAAGTTCAACTTTCTCTATAAATTGTGGTGTTCAATCAATAGTACAAACTTTTTTCATCCGATATGAACTCTTGTCTATAGATTTTTTTTGACTTAATATTAATAACAAATTTGATTTTCTTCAGTTACGACTCTCTTTGAACGTATCATGGAATATCAGTATCATACATATTGAGATAAACTTTTATACTGCTTAATGATCATTTTCGCAAACTTAAGATATCCTTTTGCAACAGTGGAAAGGACAAATGACATATATTTAAACAATCTATCAACAACGTCTAGATTTTCATTTTTATTTTATCAGATAATTAGATTTTTACCATAAACTACTTTTATTAAATACACTAAAATATACTTAAGCTTTTCTAGTGTAGTTTACTAATCAATAATAGTATCAAACAGGTGAAGTATTTTGGATGTTTGTTTTTGGTTATCGTACAAATTTGTCTTTTTCAATTGCAATTAGTATTTATGGTAAAGGACCTAACGTATCGGAAAACTGCATTAGACTCATAAAGAGATACTTACACTCATTAAAGCAAACCAAATTTTTGCGTGTAGTCCCCAATAGGAACAAATCCATAGAGTGGGCTTGATGGACTAATACTCCGAAGTAAATTTCTGTCTACAGGTATCTCAGTGGGCAAAACAAAATTTAAATTTGTGCTAATCGTACTGAATAAGTATGTCTATGTATATTTATATTTATAATTCTAATTCAAATTATAGTTATATTTTTTCACTGTATTTAAAGAAAGTATCTTTGTTTTATATCTTAATGAATGTATGAACGCAATTACCTTTAATAGTGAAAGTATTGAAACAGTTTTTCCAATATTTTATTTTGCTTACTTTCTTTGCTTTCAAAGCGATATTCGCAATTCTTCCTCCTCATTGCCGCCCATTTACGAGTTCAGCTAATATCTGATATTCTGTCCTCATTTAACTATTAATAATGTCATTTAGGTAAGCTCATTATATTCCTTAAAGGTCAAAGCATTGAACTTAATGAATCAGTCATTGTACGTAGTTTAACTAATTCTGGATAGTCCAATCAATATGCAATTTAATGCGATTTTATCAGTTTTTGTTCTTGTGGCACAAATGCGAAATTGCCAATAAATTTTCATATCCGCTTGTAACTAAAAGAAAATCTCATTATAGAAATTTAATAGCAATTGGGGAAATGGAATTATCCGCATTAAAAGCAATTCCATTTCATTTGCCACATGACATTCACAATATTTTTAGCCATTTAATGTGATATCGTTACGACTATGTTTAATAGAAATTTACATTTTGAGTGAAACCAAAACTAATATGTTTATTTTTATTTTTATTGTTTCTTTTCAAATAAATGTTGCTGGAATGAAAAACAACTGAAACAACTGAAACAACTGAAACAACTGAAACAACTCCATAACCATTAACCAATCCTATTGTCAACAACCAATGCTAATGCGTGTCAATATGTATTCTCGTCACTGCTTGCGCAGATCCCTGTCATCCATATGAACCCTTTAAATGTCCGGGCGATGGCAACTGCATTTCAATACAGTATTTATGTGATGGCGCTCCTGATTGCTCTGATGGTTACGACGAGGATATGCGCTTATGTACTGCGGGTAAGTAGACAATGAAGTAAAACGAAATGAAAATACATATTTTTATTGCGAAACGATACAATAAACGCGAAAACAATAATAATAAAAAGGATATAAAAACAAAATAAAAATAATTACATTAAAACATGTGCTAACAAAAAAATAAAAAACTGCAATTTTAATACTTCAAATAAACATTTTTCAGACTTTATATTCCATTTTCGTTAACGCTTTGTTTTTGTCTCTACTAAATATTAAACCAATTTGAAAATATTAATGCTGCAAAATGTGTCTTTTCCGTAGATAAACAGATTCTTAAATATACAAATATATATACATCTTAAACAGCGATGGGCACGCAATGAATATATTTGATTACTCCGCTCAGTTCGTTATGCGATCTGCTAGAAAATTACAAATAAAACCAAGCCGATGATTAGAAAGCAACAACAACACAAAATGAACTTAAAACATCGATCCACATTATACGTTTTGATAATGTCATTCACTACTCGCCTTTAAACAAAAATTTAAAATTATTATTAAACATGATGTGGGATATGTGAAGCAATGTCTATCGACAAGCACTAAATACTTGAAAAAACAATTTCTGTTTTAATTTATATTAGCTGCATCAGAATTTGAATGCACAAGTATGATTTTGTGTCTGTTGTTGATGTTGTTGTTTGGTTCATTTAATGCTTTTATAAACTCCAACTGAATTATAGATTTGTTATCTAATCCAAATTGAAAAAAAAAAACATTAACTAGCTTAAGTGTTGGTTTTAGCTAAGTACAATGTAAATGTGTATTTGGTATAACACACTTCCCTCGCACGCTAACTTCCATTAACTGTATATTATTTCCTTCAATACCAATTCTAACTATTCGTTTCTGTTGTACTCTATATGAGCTTGGAATTCTGTTCAAATATTGGCTAAAATCATATGACTGAAATTCGAATATTGAAATTCTTCAACGTAAGATTCCAAAGTACTACGGCTCTGTTTTTAATCCCGGATTTGATGTATTTTTAACGCAAATATAGAGTGTGATCTCAATACTGCTTACAATCAAAGTAGATATTTTTATAGTCTAGAGCCACAATAATAGTCTAGCTTCAAACGTTGCCAAGAAACGGTTTAACAATTAGAGGACTGCGAGGAACCCAAAATGTAGATAGTTTATTTCATAGTATGATTAAGAGATAAAGATGCATTATATAAAGAACTATATAAATAATATATGAATAGTTAACATAACAAAATTTCACAAAAATTTTGATAAAAAGTGATTTCCGAAATATTGATAAACATTTTTTAAAAAATCCACTTTTACTCAGTATAATCTCTGACTTTATTCAAAAGATATCAGAGTTTTTATTGGGTTAGGCTTTGACATTCTTAGACATTTAGAAAAATTAAAATTTTAAAATTATTTTTTATGTTTCTTGGATCATCGAACCATATTTGAAATTTAAGACACAAATAAAAAATATTTGATGTTTTAAATGTTAAATGTTAACCGAAATAGTCCATATAAATTAAATTTTGTTGAATAATTGAAATATTGTACCAATCGTTTCAATTCTGTTATAAGAGCTGACATGTACTGCGGCTACTTCAGTGACAAATTTTGTTGATTGTGATAAACAATCAAAACAAATAAATATTTGCCTCAGTCAATTGCTGTCAGTATTAACTTAGATACAAATGGTTAAACCTACAAACACAGAAGCACATAAACACAGAAGAGCAGCAGTAGTCAGCAGTCAGTAGTCAGCAACATTATTTAAAGTAACAACCAAAGCTTGCTGCACGCAATTGCTGCGCACAAAAGTATGCAACATAAATCAATCATTATACACAGTACACAATTGATAGATAAAAGATACATAAAAACATGTCCTTGGAATGGCAATGCCAATACATGACACCAAAACAAGCACAATAAATGTGCAACACAACTGAGACAATGTGCAGTGTGCAATGTCGTCAGTGTCGGCGTGTCGTCAGTGTCGGCAATGGCGGTAGTGTCGACCAAGTGTACAGAGTGTGGAAAGTGCATATGGCATGTGAATTGAAAAGCAAAGGGTTTTCGACAGCATTGTCAATGCATTTACACAACAAATTGGATAAGAGACGAAAACAACTCCGGAGAGGACATGTAGGTGGTCTAATTGAAAGCAAAAAAGAACTTTTTTACATTTCTACATCATATACTTTTTATTATATTTTATAAAATTATTTATTTGTTCTCAAGCAAGAAACGTGCAATTTCAATTTGATTTCCCAGCAGATAAAATTTATTTTAAAAGCCATTAAAAGGCAAAATAACGAATGAATTTTGTGAAACGTAAAAGGAAAATAAAGAAATAATAAACTCAACAAAATAACAATGATTACGTTTCAATAGAAATTGAAATTTATGCAACGGAAAATTTATGTTCGCCCGCATTCAAATGGAGAAATATTCGAACTTTAAAGAAATTTTATAAAAACATTTCCACTGCATTTGGGTATAAAATTCATTAAACGCAATTGGTTGTTTATATAATTTATTGAGAACAATGAGTTGTAAATACGAAAGTCGAAGGAGGAACTAAAAATACATTATCAACTTCTAAAGTACATAGATATTTTCATAATAATTATTTTAAAATTGAAAAGGATTCAAATAGCAAAGAAAAGACAAGCACAAAAGTTAAGATCATTTATTGAAATTTTGCTGAACACACAACGCTAGGTATTTCGAGTATTGCCAAGTACTCATCATCACTGGTCTTAGAAAATATTCGAATTTCTTTAAAATTAGTTTATAGTCCGTATAAAGTTTGTTTGAATTGCAAGTGCCAGGCTTAGAAGTAGCCAAGGCTGCACAAACTTTCAATGCTCAAGTTCCAGGTTCTTTGTCATTTTTTTCTTTTATTTAATGACATTAATCAAAGCACTTGCCGTACTTTAAATTAGAACGAGCTCATGAACTACAACTATACTTGGAAACACAAGTACAACGAATTGAAAGTTAACTTTTGAGATTGCCTCTTTTTTATTTCAAAGTTATTTTTTTTAAAAAGCTATTTAATAATAGTTTTTATTTTTATTAGTAATTCTAGTAATTTTGAACTTTAGTTGCTATTTTCATAATAAGGAGATATTAAAGAAATGGATATGTTCTTATATGCACCCACTAAATATAAAATTTGGAAATGTGTATGTTTTTTAAGAGTTTGCAATAATCAATCTAGAATACAGAGAAGCGCCACCATTGTTATTTTGCAATTCGTGGAAAGTCTGACTCACATGAAGACTTGAACTTAGAAGGTAGAAGGTAATGTAGAAGGTAATGTAGTTATACATGTGGGGTAAAAGATTCCTTTTATATCGGATGTATTACAGAAAGCGTCATTTTCAATATTTCGATATCATTTCAGCATACTAGTTCTAACGCTATTTCTCTGTCTCGCTATCTCTTAATTGAATTCGTATAAATAATATAACATTATCTTCTCATACCTTTTTAAATCATATAGATCACCAATTTACTTCCCTTGGATTTTATCTTTACGCACAGTATGCAATATAATATATTGTCATATTATACTTTCTGTGACTATTTCCCAAGTTTGTTGAATAAGGTTTGATGGATTTAAATTAAATTATTTAAATCAACCATCAAAACTAAAGTGCAACTCGACTTGCATTGGTATTGTAAGTTTGCAATCTAGATTTTTCGACTTTAACTAAAGGCAAGGGATATATAGTATATCACAATCCGATATATTTTTATAAATCATAAACTGCAAGAAATATAAATTACTATCAACAATTTATACTGAACTTAACACGGCAAGCATTCGGATCCAAATCTAAAACTCATAACTAAATTCATGAGTATGTTTATATAATTATATGACACAAAACTTATTTTAAGCACTGTAATGAACCTTTCCGCCGAGGTTTCGTTCGCCGGATCCGAGGGTTATTACAAGAAAATTTCTTTGTAACCCTGAACCTTCTCGTTGTATAATAATTTAAAAATCGGGCTATTTTTAGTTTAATTAATTTATTTTAGATTTCAAATAGATTTCTTTACAATATTTCTATTAATACTTTTTTACTAACAATTATAAATATTGAAAATTACTACAATTCCTGTAATGAGAAAACTAATCGGGTATTAGGAAGCGATTAGGCTACGCTGGTTGGTTGGGAATTAACGTTACCGATAAGGCTACGTTGCTTAGGAATCAATTTTACGTAAATTGGTTAGTTACCTTGTTAAATGTTTCCTTTTGTGCTGCAAAGTGCTCTGCTCCGTGGCCTGTGATCAAGTGCCCATGCGATGCCCACTGTTCTAAGTTTGTTTTTTTTTTGTTTAGGGTGGAAAGCATCGAAAGCCAGAGTGTGAGACTTAAACCCACTGAAACCACCTCTTAGGAATGAATTAAGAAGATTCCCACAGCAATGTGGAAACTTCATTCCAGTAATCAGGGGAGAGAGAAAGTAGATAGACTTAATACCTAGTGAAGTAGGTTCATCTAAGTCAGAAAGCAAGGGCATGAATCAAGAGGAAAGGATAATAATGACAGGAGTGGGGTTACGGCTAAATAGCGAAGGAGAGATTAGTGATATACTTTGTGCCCAGGGTCACGAAAGCCGCAGTTAAGAAGGGGAATAGCGAGAGGATTTTGGAGTGTATATATCAAAATGTAAAATTAATCGTCAACGAAATTTATAACACCACAAAACCAAATACGACGATTGATATTGGTGGCTTCTGACACTATTTTGTTGGAAGCACATATTTTCTAAATCCATCTGTTAAAATCTTCTACTAACGAAATTTGTGATCATCAAAATTGACTGTACTCCTGTCACACCTCCAGACAAAATAACATCCCATGCCAATGAGTATTTATAATTCCAATGATCTTTCCACAGTTATTTGTGCGTTTTCTCATATGTCCTGCATCAGAAGTTACAAGCGAGAAATGCTTTTCGTCACTTAAGAAAACTTGATGCGAAAAATAGTAATTATTTAACAGAACTTTAAAATATGTGAAGTAATATTTCATCCAGTATATCATTGAAATTCTATAACCTAATCAGGATCACAAAATCGATAATTAATCTCATAATAAAGCAATTTAACTAATAAGGTCAGATATTTCCTTAGATATTTCGAAGGAATTTTTATTAATGTTAAATATAAGTTGGGTAAATTTGAATTATAAAAATATTTTATGCAAATATGAATATACCCGTATGTGCATTTTAAAATATGTGTAGAGGATGTAAGTGATATATATTTCATGCATTTCCATATTCGAATGCAAGATACTTTTCAGTCCGAGCACTATAGCTGCAGACAAGTTAAGCTGAATGTACATTATTTCAAAATGCAGATGTTCTCTTTAGTTTAAGGTACAATTTGTACTATTTATTAATAAAAAAAAAAAATTGTGCGAACATAAAAGTCAAGTACGGTTTTGGATCAGTTGGTTAAGAAGCGCTGACTCGGAGCTTCAATTTGGCAGGGCACGAGTTCGATTTCTGGTACATGCAGTCTCAAAAATAATTATTTTCGAATAATTAAATACAAGAATTATTTTGAAGACCACTGATGATGGGTATTTGACAATACTCAAAATAGCTGTATGGTCAGCCAAAAATTCAATTAATTAAAATAATGTAAAATTAATTTTTGTTGTTGTAGTTCACTACGGTTCGAAAAACCTCTTTATAAAAAAAAAATTAAATTATATCGAAAAATGTACGTCCTTTTCGAATAAATAGTAATTATAAGTTTGATGTTAAATTGATGAAAAGATTATTGAGAATGAGATTTAATTTATTTTAATTAAAAAAAAATTGCAGAAATAAGATTCACTTAGATGTGCCAAGTATATTATATGAGCTTTTGCGAACTCCTCATTAAAAATTATAGTTTTTAGTACAAAAATATAATATAAAAATATAAAATCAGAATTTAAAATTAAATTTACGAACTTCGTTATTTATTAATAAATTTAAAACTCTTTTACTGCCGATACTGTTATTTTATTGCTTTATTCATTTTATTTTCAATTAATGAAATTTTTCGTAATAAATTAAAAAAATTTATGTGCGATTCAATGTTCGTAAGTTTTTGCTCGAAAATTAAACTTTAATTTGGTGAAATTAAAAAGTTTTTTCACAACTAAAAAATTTTTCAAAAACCAAAAAGCAATCATTGTTTCAATTGAGTGAATAGTTAAAAATTAATTAAAAGTGAAATAAATTAGTAAGCTGCAGAAGTGCAGAAGTGCAGTGTGTTATGGTGGAATAAATAATTAATTTGAGTTCAATTAAACTGAATTAAGTATTTCAATAACTGAAGTGAACTCCATGACTCTGCATTCTAAAAACATAAAATGGCTTAAATAAAAATTTTGGAGTGAATTTATTCAAATACTAAAATTCAATTTATTATATTTTAATTTTAATTTGAAGCAGAGTAAAATTATTTGGTATTTTTTATTAGAATTAAACTATAATGGGACTGAAGTACTTTCAACTAAACTTAATCACAGTTATATGTAAGATAAAAGTTTTTGGGTATTAGTCTTCACATATAGTGCAAAGCGAAGTTATTATAATTTAATTTTTTTAATTAGTTCATCACTCATAAAATATTAATTAATATTAAATAAATGTTTCTAGCGTAATAAATATCCCTTCAATATTCTAGTCGAACTCGTAGAGTTCTGATCCACAGTTATTGCAGCACTCTTAGATAATATTCTGCGTTAATCGTCTGACTTTTTGGGATAAATTCAGAGTAAACACTGATGTTATAAAAAATTTAAATCATTTCTTTCAACGAAAAACTATAACAGATTTTAGTATATGAAATTAGAATCAATATAAATATAATATAAAAGCCTCTTTCAAAAATTATTATTTATCAAATACAGTAACTATCTTTGAATGTGAATATTTTTACACAAATATTTTAACCACATAAAAAATATATGTATTTGTATATCACAAACACGTCTTATACGTTTGAGTAAACTTTATACAAATTAAAATCAAAATACAAATTTTAATGGGTACTCATTTTTTAGAGAAAATATTCAATATAAATTATGTATAATGCTGTGTTCCCCTATAGCCTTATGCTTCGATAAAATTTCACATTACATATGTACTTCATTCCTTACAGTAGTCAGAAATATATTTGGAACTATTTAGGAAATATATTCATCCTCGCCGCAGAAGTGGAAATCAATCTTCTATAATGCAAAACTAAGTAAGCAATAAAGTGAAATTGCAAAATAATTACCAACCCACAACAACAAAGCAAGTGCACTAATACTCGTATATCAACAGGATAGCAGAATGATTGTTTTTATAATCCTGAAACCGAATTTATGAAACGGAATAGAGAGTTACTTACAAGGAGTGTTGGGTGGTTATATACGTATATATACATAGCTTCAAATATTGCTTGTGCGAAGACATTATTGCCAACAAAATTACAAACGAAAAAGTTTCACAAAAAGTGTTTATTGCAATTAGCCGGACTTCATGAACAAATGAGGCTACCATTTGAATAGAGTAGGGACATCGTTCTGTTCTAATACAGAAAACGCAAATTTAACCTAGAAATTTGGCATAAATACACATGAAAACTATATGTGTAAGAAGTGCAAATATACAAAGAAATTAAAGACTTCAGCTTATTTTTTCTTTTCTTTGCAGAAAATCCATATAGATGCTTTTAAGTATCTATCACATAACACTACTTGCCTCTTTTTGGAAGTTACTTTTCATCTCTAATCCTAAATTGCTAACAAAAATTCTAATTTACTGCTTTGAAGAAATGTAAATCAATTTACTCGTATCCCATGAATTTCTGTTCTGCAGCAGATGATGAGGCCACCATCATTCGTTGAGGGATAGAAGATTTTATGGTGTTTCAGTGCGTATGAGGAACTTAAATTGTTTTCCACTTCTGTTTTAATGCATTGCTTTTGCTGGGATCAAAAATTTCAGTTTGGATATTTAATTTTTAAACTTTAAAAAAGCTTTTGACTTTTTCGTTAAATTATTTTCTTTTTTAATTAATACTTCCATCAGTTTTTATTAATTACTTTTGCCAAGCAATTCCCAGAAACCGCTGCTAACAGTTTTTTTTGATACATGACCGCACGTTCTGCTGCTCTGGTTGGCTTCTTTATGTGAAGTACAAATCTCAATTTTCTAGCCAAAGTAACATGACCACATTTTATGTACTTCAGCAACAGCACGTTTTGAATAATTAAAAAAGGAGAAGAAACTCTTAATACCGTTTTCGGTACAAAAGTACTGAGTTCAGTGCGCATATGTGCTCTGCACAACCAAGATACTAGTTCGTCCAAGAGATGTGCAATCAAAATTGTGCTTACTGTGGCCAACAAACTCGTTTCCTCTCGTTCATTAAATATTAAATTTCAAATCTTGGGCATAATGGCTATGAAATCTTAATTAAAACTTTATTGCAAGTTTAGGAAATTAGTACAAAGTGGATTCGGAGACTTCTTATTCCATTCGTTTTCGCTCCTCAAACTTAAAGATTAAAACGAAATAAGAAATAAAATTTTATTAATTCTTTTATATAAAATAAAAGCTATATTAATAATATATCATCAATTAAATTATCAAAGTTATATTACAGAAAAGCCCATTATGCGGCTACAATATTCTGAATAAAAATGGTCAGTAAAATTTATGACATTTTTATAAAATTTTAAATTAATATAAAAATTAATTGTGCTTCTGTTTATAAAGCTGAACTTAAAACAACAAATTTTAAATTTTAATCTAATTACTAAATTCTTAGTTAAGTATTTACAAAATTGTAAGTATAAGCGAACTTCAAAGATTCTCAAAATTCTCAAAATTTTATTTATTGAAGCCAGTTTGATAAATTCTTCCAATTTATTAAATTTAAATTTAAAAGTCATTTTCAATTTCGCGCATTGATCCCTTTAAGTGGATATTTGTGCTTTCTTTCTTTATATAGCTGACAATATCTTTAACTTAGATATTACTTATACTACAGAATGTGTTTGACCGACTTACATGGGGAAAATAACGTAGCTTTAACAATTCTCTACATTGCCGTTCCAATAACTTTGGAATCATATGTTAGTTATTACTTAATACTTATTAGTCATAAGGTCGTATTTGAGTTTTCTTCAAGCTTCTTTTGCAATCTTGCGTCTTGCTTTTCAATAACACCCTCAGGATCAATTACTTGTAATTTTTTGATAATGTTTTCTGTCATTTTCATTATCCGTTACTGTCACTAAATCTATATGTGTTCAGAATTTATCCCCGTTTTTAGACAAGTTTTCAAAACTTAATATTTTTTCTTCCAGTAAAACATGCCCACTATGTAGTCGAGGTTAATGACAAACAAAAAAAAAATTGATTAAAAAAAAAATAAATGGATTAACTAAATGCGCTAATGAAATCAAGAAAACAATTATTATTAATAGAGTGAAATGTACTTTTAAATATATTTAACTTACAGTTTTAGAATCTTATTTATTAATTTTTTTCAGCTAAACGGCCACCAGTAGAGGAGACAGCATCTTTCCTTCAGAGTTTAATAGCATCGCATGGTCCCAACTATTTGGAAAAACTCTTTGGTAGTAAGGCACGTGATGCACTCGCTCCGTTGGGCGGAGTAGAAAAAGTTGCAATTGCCTTAAGCGAATCGCAAACAATTGAAGATTTTGGAGCTGCACTTCATCTTATGAGGTAAGTTACAATTTTTTTCAATTTCATTG
The DNA here is from genome assembly GCF_002237135.1 of Teleopsis dalmanni. NCBI lineage: Eukaryota > Metazoa > Arthropoda > Insecta > Diptera > Diopsidae > Teleopsis > Teleopsis dalmanni. The sequence goes on along the minus strand of NC_051847.1, from coordinate 112,739,642 downwards.
TCATTAAAATTCTAGAAGTACAATATTTCAACACTAGCCTACAGATATAATGTGTGAAAAATTAACTTGATTTTAGTTATAAATCTCTAACAATAAATTCAAAAAATTTACAATTATTTAATTAACGAAACCATTAAGTAATAATAGTATTTTATTGCATTAAATACACTGTAAAGAAGTGCTAAGTTCGCTTTAGGCCCAATAATTCGGAAGTAGGTGCAAGTTAATTTATTTGAAAGATACAATAAAGGATACCTCACACTACCTATATATTACAACCCATTTAATAATTCTATTTAATGCTCAACTTTTCTTTAATTTCATTTATTACAGGTATTAAATCTTGAATTAAATAAGATTTATATCCTATATAAAATATTTCTAATAAATAAAAATGAATATTTATATAATAAAATGAATTTAAATAATTATTTTTTTGTATTTGTTATGCGGGTAAGAAAAGTAATAACTGCAACCGGCAAATCGACACAATTATAATTATTTTTTTGGATTATATTTATTTGTTACAAAAATTTCACTATAAATTCTTAGTAAACTTTTTACCATTAATTGCATTTTAAGAGCAAATAATTCTCATCTAAATTTACTGAAATAAAAATCAACTAACAGCTTAATTCATTAGTCGTGCTGTATTTTTTATTATTGCTGAGATAATGACAACCACCGGTCCTGTCTTTCAAAGTTGAAATCTACTTTCAATTTGAACTTCAACTTCAATAAAAGCAAAAAGTATTTTTAAAAATTAAAATTGGATTAAAAATGTATTTTTAAGATATTTATCGATTATCCAATACTTGCTTTACATCTTACTTAATCATTAGAAGTAACTTTATGACTTTCAATTGCTTTTTCATTAATGATTTTAATTGCCTGCCACTCCGAAATCCCCGTAGAGGCTTTTGTATCTTTGTTTTTATGATCCCAAAATAAATAAACATACCTAAATATTCAATTATTGTGAAAAAAGCAGTACTCGTAATCTGAGTCAAGATAATTATGACGTGTAAAAATGCCATTAGCTACACAATCACAATCAGATGTCAGCAGGGACAGAAAAATGATTCGTTTAAATACAGAAAATACAAAAGGAAAAGGACGTCTAAGGACGACGCAAAAAACAAAAAATATGTAATTAAGCGTAAAATGACCGCACAGTGAATTCGACTCAGAAAATGATTGATTGATGAATTGATAATTGCACCTTGGGAAGTCTACAGTATATAAATAATTATAGTATATCGTGTATATATATTTGTGAATTTTTCACCTCTGAGATTAACTGAAAATATTGTGAAGAATCGCTTTTGATTTATTTAATATTTATTAAAAGTTTAGTTTCAAGAAAATTGACACATTTATGTGGCAGTAACTAACCTACGTAGGAGCCAAACTTATGAAATACTTTCATAATCCCAACGAAGTTTAACCGAAGGATTTGCAACTGGAGGATTTCATATGCTTCATGTTCCCGATAAACTTTGTCTAAAATGTTATTATCTTTTCGTAGCTGCAAAGGAAGGGGAAGTTTATATTAAACCATAAATAACACAAACTTGGCATTGTGCTTTGTAATAAAATCACAGAACACGTACCGTTGACATTAAACTTATGAGAGTGGGTTTTACACAGCTGACAACTGCAGGGATTAATTAAACCAGGAACATTTTGTGCGGCTATCCTTCCCTTCTCCCCTTCAATTTGTGTGTTCTTCAGCAAAGTTTTAATTTGTGTATCCGGCATAGAAAACTAACATTGAATATCGAACAATATTCCTTGGGAAGTTGACTTGAATGTGTTATTATCATTTAGGGATAATCAATTTAACAAAATAAATAAATAATAATCCTGTAAATTTAAAGAAACTCATTTTAACCAAGACAAACTACTAATTCTTTTCTTCAATACCTATCTCAAAAAGATTTTATATTTTATTTAAAATTATTATCAAAACAAAATTTGTTTTATTTTCAAATTTTTTTCATAATCGTAATAATATCCAAATATATTAAAACAATTCGAAGTTCTTTTACCACGAGTTTCTTCGTTATGTTCAAATGAAAGCACTTTATGGCATCATAAAGTGCTTTCTAATAGTAATACGTTTCCATTGAATGTTTTTTATAGAACCATTGAAAATATAAAATTAATATCAGCTCATATTTGTAGTATTAGGAAAACCTCAGCTAAGTTCAGGATGGTGTCAGTTTAATTTATAATATTAATCAATATTTTTCATGAGAAAGTTAAAGAATAATAGTTTTAATTATGCTTCTGGCATTATTTTCTTCAGAGAAGTGTACTGTATAAAGTAGCATTAAATTTAATAAAGCCACATAAATACAACTTTTAATTGTAATATATATATAAGAAATTGTATTTACAAATTGTATTTATCTTTAAATGAAAATAAAACACAACCGATTCATGTGATTCGTCTTTATTGAATGTATATCATGAAAATAATTATTTATGTCTAAATCTTAAGATCTAAGCACCACTTCCAGCTTCATAAAAGACAATGTTTAACAAAAATATACATTAATGCTGGGCTTGCAATTTGCAGGGGTCATTTCTAGCCTTTGTTCTACTAAAGTTAAGTTCACATTCAATAGAACCGTTGCGTCCAATTGAGATTATGCTTACATTAAATTAGAAGTGTATGGACTACTATATATTTATATAGTTAAGGTATATTAGTTAGGGATGTGACTATATCACCTCAGAAAACGTATACATTTATATCAGTTAAAAAAATGAAAAGTTTCGTGTTACTTACACACTCATATTGATAACTGTTGCTATATCTAACTCTATCTACACTATATTAGATATCAGAAAATTAGTATCTTATCTTATAGTATCTTCTTAGTATCTTAATAACGTATAATATCACTGAAAAGTGCAGTACAAATAATATTATTTAGTATGATATCAGATGTTTATTATAAAATTGTTTTATAATAATAATAATAATAAGACTTTACCTGTTCAATTTTACTGAAGATCATGGTGTCCTTAAATATATGACTTATAATTAATGTTTTTATTATCAACATTTTTATTTATTATAATTATTTTGAAAAAGGGCTGTAGAACTTAAGGATATTTACTTGAGATAATTTTTTAGAAAAAGTGTCTAAATCCACACAGAAGTAATCAACTTATATGTACAACCGGAGTCTTTGTATGACAATAACTCAAAATTCAAGCAAATAATTTATTCATGTACCATTCTGATAAAAATGAAAAGTATATAGTGCTGAGAGGCTTATTTTTGCCCAAACCATTATGAATTACTAAGCAATTATTTTATTGTATTTACAATGAATATACTACTCCTATTAAGTTCTTAACAATTTTCTATTTTTATCCTTATAGATCTGATCTTGAACATTTACGTTCCGTTTTCATGGCTGTTGAAAATGGGGATTTGGGTATGTTAAAATCGTTGGGCATTAAGGATTCGGAACTAGGCGATGTGAAATTCTTTTTGGAGAAACTTGTTAATACTGGATTCTTAGACTGAGTAGCACCAGATCCGGCTTCTGGATTTTATTACGCACACGCTCAACCCATTAACCCAAGTTTCTATTCATATTTGGGCACACCCTATGAGAATTATAACTATTAAATAACCATAGAGTGAGGCTCACAGATGAATGAATCATCAAAACAACTCACACGAACACAAACACAAACACAGACACACAGATATACAGACACATACACACACATATACTCAGTATATATACAAACCGTAGCATAATTTCATTTAATTTTTTCTCAACTTTTAAAATACCTACAAATTTTTAATTCTAATTTTAAGCCCTATTTCAATTCTCCTATTAAATTATTTCTTCAAAGTTCAAAGAAACTAAACATTTTTCAAAAGTTTTTATAAAAAATAATCAAAAAACTGAAAAAAAATGGTAAAACTCTATTGAAAAGTTGTTTTGTTTGACATATAAATTTTAAAAGAAAAAGATACAATTATGTTCTGCCGCCAGAAAACCTTTTTGCTGCTCTCTACGCTCACTTCTAAAGCAAAAACTTTTTTTTAATATTTTCCTAAACTCAATCTTCTAAAAAATTTTAAATTTTGAGAAAAAAATCACTGAACTTAAAATATCTCACTTCTTCAAAGTACAGACATATAAAATACTTAATCACATATGTATGTGCATTGAACTTCGTACTCGTATCTAAATGTATCTAAAGATATTCAAAACAAAATGTGGAAGCAGGATCGGCAAGTGTAATGAACAAAACACAAAAATACATTATATATTATAAATAATTGCTATTAGTATTTTAGTATTAAACGGGGAGAAACCAAAAGTAAATGTTTTAAAAAATATTTTTCAAATCTACATGTTATGTCATTATTAAAAGTATATATAGTTATATATTAGTGTTTTCAAAACGTATAAATAAAAATCTTAAACACTTATATAAAAATCATTAACTTTAACCAATTCATATATAATGAAGTAAAAAAATGATTTTTATTTTATTTCTCAAAAATAATTAAGAAAAATATAAATAAAAATCAAATTTATGAAGAAGTTCTTTATTGCTGTCAGTAAAAACCTTCCAGCATGAAAACACATAAAAAAAACTATCTAATAATAATAAGAATAATAATAATAATAAGAATAAAACTTATATTAAAATAATAATAAAAAATGTCCAACTTCACTTGAAGTTATTGTAAAGTACTAATAATAGCACAAGAATTCAGATTGAAGCAAAAAATTGGAAATTATTAAAAAGATATTTAGCATACCCTGCAGCTAATAAAATTTTGAATATGTTCTCTTATTGGATAAAATTTTTTATTAAATAAATTTTAAAATCTAAATGTGTGAAGTAGTTCTTTAAGGTACACATTCTGAACCAATTAAATAACTTTTTATGAAAATAATAAGCAACAAGAAGCAGTATAACGTGTCTATGATATATAAAAATATTGACTATATATAACATATTGAAGTCCTATATGGTCCAATGTGATCCTATATGATCCTATATGATATGGATATGCCTGTAACTCAATTTATGCAAATAATTTTAACGCAAATTAATATATTCAGTAGTTGTTATATATATATATATATAAGCCAATCAAAAGCAAATTATTTATAAAACCAAAAAATGCACACAATGTTTATTAGTAAATATAGCAAATAATTAAATTATATTAAAAATAATAATTATTTATATTTATATTAAAAATTATTCTTTCAAATATTGTATACAAACGTCAGCAGAAGAGGTCTTAAAATATTAATTTAGCATTTCATAGCATATTTTAAAAAAGTTTTTCAAAGCTCAAATTAACTATTGATTGTTTTAATATAAGAACTAAATTCCAATATGTAAAGAAGTCAGATTTGCTTAAAACTGACCCACTAAAACATGAAAGGTATTTCTTGTAGATATAGAGAAATGGTTTCCGTGGAACTATTAACAATCATTTTTGTTAACTTCTTTTATCTTAGTGCATTTATTTATTAAAATCTTCATATTATATATACGAGTTTAATTTGAAATTTTTTATTATTAATAACGTAATTTATATTATTAAAACATTGGACCTTTTCTTTAATACAATATTTCAAGTAATCTTGACTGGAATTAAGACTGCAAAGGTCTTCATCAGCGATTTGTCAATTTCTGTCGATCCAATATCAGACAATTGAAGATATAAGCTTCATTTCTTTCCTGACAATCGCCGAATTAGTAGAAGAATATTTTTCTTAACCCTGTCTTAACGGGGTTAGCTGCTGAACAGCTGTCAGAGTCTATAATTTTAGAGCAATTTTTGTAGAACAGTTATTATTATGAATTTGCAGCGATAACCCTGGGAATAAGTAAAACTTTTCGAGAGTTATTCTAGTGTCTCTGAATAAATACTTTCAGCCGGATATTATATGTTAAAATTAAAATATCTTTTAATTTGTTCATATTTCAATAATGTTTTTCATATTAATTGGTCAAGTTAGCAAAAATTATTCGTGAAAATTTGTCCATTTCTTCTCTTTCTCAGTGTTATTGTCACTACTCATTTTGTTGAGTTATTAACTTAATTTGTGGAATAAATAAATTAATGTTTTAAACTTTCTTTTTTTCCACTTCATTTTGTTTTAATTTTTTTTGTTTTATTTCACTTTTTTTTGGAGTATCTGTGCATTTCCAGTCCTATGATTTTTAGTATAATTTCCAATTTCCAAGTACGTATTACAGCTTCCCAAGATTATTAAAAGCTTATTCAGAGCTAAACTTGTAGGAAATATTTGGCATTTTGTTATAGTAATGGAGTTTTTATAATATATGATTTCTATGAAGTGCGCCATCTATATACTTACTTATTTACTGCAGTCCTCTTCTCCCAATGGAGCATAGGTGCCAATCTATATCAAGGATATACATTTTTTAATAATTTCGTTAAAAGTTTCATACTCATCAATTTCTGGGCATTGTTTAAATTATATTTTTATTTTTTATTTAATCTGATTTGATAAGCATTTTTATAATTAATTAAATACTATAACTATACAAATGATTCACTTATATTAATTGAATATTTTCTCGAAATTTAATTTCCAATAACCTTTATGTGATTGGCAATATAATCTTCTTTTCAGACAAAACAATATCTTCAGTCATTTATTAAATAGTTATTTCATTTATTTATAAATAATTTGTTTTAATTTTTTGTTTTTGTTGTTATTAAATATTTTTGATTTTTATATATTAAATTTTTTATTAATACTATTGGAAGCATTTCGAATTTCTTTAAATATTTTTATTTACTTAATAATATTATTCAAGTATTAAAGTTGTACAATATTTGACAAAATTTCAAAACATGAGTACATACCTAATTGTGACCAAAGAAGTATACTTGTTACAAGGACACATCTCGTCTTTTTCTTCACACCAACCTTAAATCTATTATCTCATTAACTTCTTTACCTGTTAAAGGAAAGCATATTATTTTGTAGCCACTTTAGTCATCATTTATAATTTATACTTGACATCCTTGACTTATATTAGCCTTGCTTCATTGCTTGATTGCATCCTTGACTGCTTATGTTACCCTGACAGTGTTACCAACGCTTGGGTTGATAAATGCTGCCAACGCAGATTGAGTCAACATGTTGCTGGAACGTTGTTGGATATAAATTATGTTCTCTACTCTGCTCTGCTCTGCTCTGCTCTGTTCATGCAGTTTCTAATAATTATACTTCTTCTTCACATTGTCTTGAGAAATGGCCAAGTTCGTAGAATGTTGGAAAGGTTAATTAAAATAAACATTAAAATATCAAATATAACAAAATATTAGAAATGATATTGAATTATATATTAAATTATATTAAATTTGTATTTTGCAACCCTCGATTACGGCTGATTTATGTGACATAAAATTATCACATAATTTTGATTTCTGTAGCCGTATATAGGTTCCAGTGTTTTAAACAACATTTTTGAATAATAATTAATTTTTATTAATATTTTAAGTTTTAAGTTTTAAGCTCCTCGTCTTTACAAGAAGTACTTTTTTGCAAAATTGACTTCTTTCCACTGGAATTTGTTTGAAATGCATAAACTACTTTTTTTTTGTTATTTATTCTCTTGAATTATAAATGTCGTGATAAGAAAATCCTTTTATTCTATGTAGTTTTTAATATTTGAACGAAACATATCACATAACGAAGTTTATATTATACAAATATATTATTACAACTAGTACATAGGGACGAAGGATAAGTGTAAGGATAAGGGCGTAAGGATAAGGGTGATGCAGATGATAGCAGCAAGTAAACTATTAAAAAGTGCGAAAAGTTATCAGGTAAAGAGCAAACCATTATATTTTTGTAAAAGCATAAAGGTAAACTGGTGTAGAATGAACTATAAAATAAAGTTAAAAATTATATATAAATTACACAAACACAAAGTTTAACTCTAAACTCTTAACTTTAAGCTTAAGATTGAAAATGAAAAATTTAAATTAAAAAACTGAAATCTTAAAATAGAAACGAAAACTGAACCCAACGTAGAAAAATACAAAACTGAATAACACATATTCTTATGATTTTGAGTTTCCAGCGATATTGCTTTCACCATCTAATTTCTCTATATGTACTAATAAAAAAACTTACTACATTAATTTTGAAAGCTTAACAGCAAAAGAGGCTTTTCTTCTGGAAAATATTAATGATTATAATATATAAAAATGTTAATCGCATAAAAAATCCTTTCAGCAGCGGAAAATCAATTAAAAATACAAATACTTTTAATTAATGGAGTTATGAGTACCTTAAATTAGTTTGTAGTCAAAAACTAAAAGAAAAACAACACTAATTAATAAAAAATAATAAAAAACTAACGATATAAATACTACTACATTAACTTACTTACTTATACTACTATTTTTACTACTATTTTTAATAAGACCCATTTTGGAGGTACATCGTATTTTAAAATTAAAGCAACTACAAAAAAGTATTTTCAATGTTGAGTATATAAAAGACATTTATTTAAATATATATTATTAACAAAAAAAAAAAAATACTATAAATATTATAAAAAGAAACTCCAAAGTTTATATAACTGAAGCGAAATTTTCTCAATACAAACATCTAAATATATTATATGTATCTGCATATTTATCTATGTAAATGCATGAAAGTTACACATGCAGTAAGCGGATTGCAATTAATGAGTCAAACTACTTTATTAAGTGAAATTGTTCTTTCATACAATGAAACCTCAAGTGATAATTTCATATAAGTTCTACTAGCTAAAGTCATGAAGATATAAAGCAGCAGAACTCATTTTAAATTAAATATTAATTTTTATAAAAATGTTTTCTTCATATATATTATTATAAAATATAAGCATTTTTGAGACAAAAAAAAACGAGAGTAACACTATATCAAAATACATATCAGCTATGAAAATGGCACAGTAAATTTAACCGTAAATTTAACTATAATATTATATTAGTGCAGATCATAACATATCAGTACAGATACAATCTGAAGACAAATTCCACTGAAATTAGAGTATTTTCTATTTACACTCACACTTATACGATATAAATGTATTAAAATGCATTAAAGAAAAAAATACCTAAAATGTTATGTCCTAAAAACATTTTACACAAAACTACTAAAGCAAAAAGACTTTGAAGTTGCTGGAAGAAACGCGAATCCGATATTGCCTGCAAAAGAAGAATTTGGAGAATATCTCGGTTACGCTAAGCCTCTTTATTTTCACAAACTCTCACTTTAAATGTTACAAGGAACTAGTGATTTAATTATGTCCAGGCTGTCTGCTTTAACATCAGAGAAAGTAAATTTTTGATGATAGACATAAACAGACATAATTGTCTCATACAATTGGTGGATAGATTGATTGAGTGATTGATCATAGAAGGTTTTTTGACTACTCACATTATCTGTCTTAGACAATGAATTATCATAAACTTGCTTTAAGTCTGAAATCATGAAATCTTATTTTATTTTGTGGCGGATCAGGTTTATTTCAATTAGCCGTTCATTGCTATTTTTATGAATACATTTAGATCCGTTTTATCAAACTTTTCTGTATTGAACGGAATTCCTGTTGTCGCGAGAATTTGCAACTCTCTTAACCCTAGTAACTTTACTATGTTATTAGTATTTGTACCACTTAACGAACATTTCAGACGGAAGAAGCAATAATTATTGCTTAAGGTATATACTTTAGTAACTCTTGGTGTACGAAACAAACTTTATAAATTCTTTCTACTATTCACTATGTAACAAATCATATAAAAATTGGAAAATCTCTGAATTCCTTAATCCGTAATTCTACGTCAAAGGTTTTCAGTTAAGAGAGCGATTGTCTACTTGTATTTTCCATGTGATTGGTTGGTTATAAGAAATTTCTGCTATGGATTTATGAAATAAAGAATGAGATCTGAGATGAAGAATGAGATATAGCCTACATGATTCCTTCCATCAGATTCACTCAATTAACTATAGTCTTTCAAATTTAACAATATTTGGTTTCACAATGTAAATTGTTTTTTCGATAAAAATTAATTTAATTCATTAATATATTTAAAATAATTAAATTTTTAATAAATTTAAATAAATTTTTTAATAAATAATAAATTTTTTAATTTGCGAAAAATTCTATAGTATTTGTAACTTGTTCCAATGTTTTAATCATTTCGACTCTGACCCATTTAATTAGTAAATATTGTAATCTACAGTCCTAAGAACGACAATTCATGATTTTTACTACGAAATGAAAAACATTGGAGTGATTTATAAATATTAGGTGCACTACATAGTGATATATATATATATATAAACTGTGAAACTCATGTTAATGTATTTAAAATTTATAAAATTAAACTTTGATATTAACTATATAATTTAAAGTAAAAAATTATAAAAAAAATTTACTGCAATTAGATCTAAATGTAATTTTCTCCACTTTGTTAATATTTTAAAACTATTAAAAAAAACACTATAAAAAATACCAAAAAAAATCAAAAAAGCTAATAATTTATGAAAATTGAACTAAAGTTGTTCTCATTTTTTTCAAAACTTAAAAATTTTATGTAAGTTTAGTACAAACTTCAGCAATTTCAAAGTCTACTAATTATTCTTAATTAATTAACAAGTTAAAAAAATATTTGAAATGAAAAATTTCATTAAAATGCAACCGAACTTATTAAGTGCAACTAAGTATCTAGAAACCTAATACATATCAAATCTCTCAATTATGCATGTACATTAAAAGCAAAATGTTATTTATGATAGAAAAGAGTAATTAAAACAAATTAAAAACTATAAAACTATATATATACCATATTATTATTAATAAAATTTTTATCATTCCAATGGATATTTTTTCGATGTGAAGTTTACTGTTTTAAATATTGTTGTTTTATTTGTTAATAAAAATTCCGAAAAGTCTGGTAAGTTCATTGTAACAAAATGCGAATTCCACTAAATCACCTCATTAATTGTTAATTGAATCCCTTTTCCCGCACTGAACTCAATATCAATCAATATATTTTTAAGATGACAAGTTCTTTCAAGTACTTTAACGCCGGGACTATAGTCTAAACGCAGTGCAACGCAGTGCAACGCAGTCTATGTGGAATATATTAGGTGGGCAAGTTAAGTGGTGTTCAATTGAAGAGACATTCCTAGGCTACTAAATGGCTCATAGCAACAAACACTTTAAGCCTATTGAGGTATTGACAGACTGTCTGCAATCTTTTGTATCCAGTGTATTAAATATTTTGTCATAGGTATAGGTTATTACTCTAAATATCGGGTTCAAAGTTCTAAATTATTGGCATTAATTGCACTTACATACAAAAACTAATCACGCCATCTAGCGCTAACTAATATATACAATTGTAGTATTGATCACAGAAACGACGAGTAACAAGTAGATGCACCACTTGGTAGCTCCCATTCTCGAAAGTGAATCTACATTTAATATATAGTTTATTAGAAAGTGTTACTTAAAAGGTCAAGGCTGAGGTCAATCAAATGTTAAGGTTAATACTAAAGATCCATACCACAGATCCCTTGTTAATGAATTTTTGATCCCCAATTAAATGGAGTTATTGTGCAAAAGTTTTCGTTGCAACAACTCAACGATTTCAAAAATATGTCACAAAGCATACGATTCAATTAATAATCCTATGTAATAATCTTACCTGTCGATCTAATCAATCGTAGATATTGGTACAATTTGGATGTAACCATTCGTTGAGTGTTTGCCAGTATCTTTCTTCAATTTCAAGATAATTGAATTTCTGTTACGTTGCTCTTAGGTCAGCCGTAACGCACATATACCCGAATCATATTCAATCATTATTGACATATGTACAATTATATTTTCACTAAAGCCTTTATTATCCACATTTTCATGATTTAAATGCGTTTTATTTCGTTTTAAATATTAAATCTCAAAAAAACATCCATTACGCGTTCTTACAGTGGTTGCAACCATCAATTCTTTCATTTCAATGATAACACAGATTTAGTGACCTCCCATTGACTATGTATGTATCTTGTGTTTGCATATAATATCTGCGTCTTTACAGTTACTTAAGTATGCCACCTGTCCTTTACCTTCTTCAGCACATGATAGCTCCAATTTTAGCAATATTGACAACCATTTGATTTTCCCAATGGCCAAGTGTCTTATAAAAATACAGCCCACGTACGGTAAATCTATCTATTGTCTTCTTTCACTGCTGAACATATCGTATATATTCGTATATATTTCGTATTAAACTGCCGCTAACTTTTAGTTATGTTATACAGAAATAGATGGCACTGCGCGTGCTTGTTGGAAAATAATAATAGTAATAGTAGTCAATATAATATTCAACAAATTGGTAGTAATTGAGTTTATATGTTGTATGTACTAAATGGAAATAAAATAATTGAACTCAAAAATCAATTATCATTATTTTAAGTAAAAACTAGCACAAGTGCAAGAGTTAAAAATAATATAAATAAAATAAACGCAGTTCTAAATAACATGCTTACATGATTAAATCATGTGAAGAATCACTTTTATTATTATTTTTTATACTAAATAGTTTTATACTTATTTTAAAATACTTTTGCGATAAGATACGTGAGAAGACAAAGCAACGCATTGAAGCGAAAATTCTCGTAGTAAAACTCAAACCAAAACAAAAGATTAGAAAAATATGAAATTAGCTTTGGTTGGTAGCCCCAGAACGAAATAGACAAGGTGCCTCACATTGCGAACACAAGACACTCGCCTGTACTAAGAATCTTTGGAAATCTTAGAAATTGAAAAATCTGATAGCTGCGTTAGTGTGAAACTAGCGCAGATGCAAATTATAGTGTGAAACTCGAAGTGAAGCGTCCGACATTAGTACGTAGCGAGAACTGAAAGCGTTAGTAGTGCGAAGTCCGACGGCGTTAGCTGAATCGATCTGAGTGAAAGTAAATATTGCACTAACAGCTGCAAATCTCTAAACGAACGGATTTTTGTGCCAGAAAAACAATTTTGCTACTTTCTGCACACAATTTCATGAAGTTGAATTTGAAAATGAAATTTCGCAGATTTTATAAACTTCAAATTGTGTGAACTTCAGTGATTGCAAGTAAATCGAGAAAATTTGTTCTTTTACATTTCCAGTCACCTACTTCTACTTTTACTATCGAAGTAGAAGCAAAGATTAAGATTACAGTACCTTCAGTTAATCACCACTACGCAACAAGATAGATGTTTCTACTGCCTATATTTATACACTCAATCTACAATTAGTCTGCACTGAAGAAAACCTTTTCATTAGCAGAAACATATATATACGTACACACACTTCCCTTATCGGTATCGTTAATTATCTAGTACCGCTTAGTGTCAGTGTTTCGAGAAAGACACTTTGTTACTTTGAAGTACAAAACAACTTTACGATCACCACTTTATCTATGAGACAAACTATAGATAAGAGATGAATTTTAGTATTTTGTAAAAATTTTTTTGAAACAATATAATAGTTTATTTAATATATATTATCTATATAATTACATATAATTTATTAATATGCTAGTACTACATATGTCTGCAGTGAATGTCTATTTATTTTATTGAAATTCTAAGAAGAGGCCTAAAGGACTATAAGTGGTAACATTGTGACCAACTAATTCAACCTGAGGTCAATGAATTTCTTACGTTGCAATCATCTACTGAGGAGTGAAAACACTAAGTACTTTTTCGTTCATATGTTTGGATCGTTCTAATTTTTTATTTAAATGACGACACATTTAAAAGATTTAATACATAATCAGCATTTCTAATATCGCATCAATTGTTCCATAATGCCAGACAAATTTTAATATCTGATTATATGGTATATGAAAGAATTTTAATATATATTGAGAGTTTTGAGTCCCACCTAATTCTTGTTACACAACTAAAATCGCGTTCTGCCTATACATAAAAAATCTCAATCAAATATGAAAGATAACCATTATGCAATACATCTGGCAGCTATGCGATATAGTCCACTCATTTTAGTAATTTCGGCAAATTTTCATTCCCAAACCACTTATAAGCTAAATTTCATTATCTCTGTCTCGAACTCTGAAAGTAAATTGCATTGGAACCGAAACAAATGTAGACAAATAGACAAATAAAAAAGACAAATAGACAGGTATTGAGCTGTTGAGCTGGTGCATATGATATACTGCTTTAGAAACATATATGGATCGTATATAATATTTCACAACGTTTGTTCCTTTATAGCAAATTGATGCATGGTGATGTATGAAGCTTCAATGTTTGAGCTATTCAATTTATATATTTTATATATATAATATATGTATATTAGCATATATAATTTCTTCGATTAATTATTATTTATATTTTATTACTTGGCTAAAATGGTTAAAGTAGTTCGGTTTACTTTATAACATAGCCGCGGTAAGACTGTAAAATTCTAAAAGCAGAGGCGTCCACGGGCGTCTCAACATTTTCACTGTTTGTCGTTCTAAAGATGTTTATGTTAAGATAATTAATTTAATAAAATCGGATTCTGACAACCAAAAACCCATTTTAATGCCATAAAGCCTTAAGCTGCGCTTTGATTGCTTCACTTTTAAATTGAACTCATGATGTGAGGATGTCTTCACACTTGAGTTAATACTTAAATCCAACAAAATTCAAGTGAATTTTTAATAAATGCGCACAAAAGATCAAAGCGCCTAAATGTATGCTTTGTTCACGGTTGTGGGTGGAGACAATCACTGAATATGCTTGGAAAGAATGCAAAGAATAATAAAATAAACTAAAATTAAAACGAAACATAAAAATATTATATAAAGAATAAGAAAAATTTTGAGTTTTTGAAATTGTCTCTGTGGCGAAAGTTTCAGATAGAAAATGTTGGAGCTCTGCGATAATGAAATCATTTGTGATGCAGCAGATGTGGAGCGGCATTTGCCAGTGATGGGCTACGACGATTATCGCCGAAAATTTATCAGTAAGTTTACACAAAATTTTAAAAGAATTTATGTATCTTTAACAGTGGCAATTAAGAATGCTAAAAAAGTTATTTTCGTTCAAGTTTGCACGTATTTTATCAGTTCGTTTGAGTCTGACACTCAAAGCCTTATCAGAGGTTTTTTTTGTTTAACATCAATTTTTTAGCTTCAAGATAAAATGTTTTACTTCTTCTTTTGGGTTCGACTAGCGTAGTTTGAAATATGGATTAATTTCATAAGAAAACATGTAGATTTTTTAGAAATTCTTTAAGTTTTACTTGGGAAAAGCTTCTTATCTCCTTACCATAAATATGAAATGAATTTACTTTCAACAGATAGAATATCTGACAAATGTCAAGATGTTAATTCTGCTTACTTATGGGATTTGAATACAACAAATGATTTATTAAAATATATAAAATATTCATATGCTCTACTGACCTTATGCAATACTTGTATATTTAATAATATTATCCTTGACATTTAAAGTAAAAGGGAAGTTTGGAAGGGTACTTGTGCTATCTTTACTATGGCATGAGACTTTCACTGCGGAATAAAATTTTTGTAATATTCAAATCAAGAGTCAACATTAGAAACATTTTATATATGATGATTTGCATAAAATATAGCATAACTTGCTAAGTAAATGAATTGTTGATATTAAAATTGGATGAACGCTTAATATCGCGGAAGTTTCCATCAATTGACGATCAGGAAATTGTGCACTAGAGAATAAATCATATTCTGTGTATGATGAGTGTATCAGATTACTAATATGCTTATACCACCAGCTTCAGAGATAGCTGTCAGCACTCTGTCTGCACTAATCATACTAATAGATTCATTGGCTCAAACACCATAGATAATTTCAGAACTTATTGTGTAGGTAGCAACTTAAGAATAATCATTTACTCATTTAGCCATCATAATCAATCTTGAAAGCATATTTTTGATAATAATACTGAGGAGTTATACTATTTAATGAATTAGTAGTGTTGAGAAGCAGTGCCCATTATATCCATAAAATCACTAACTTACCTTATTACAATTCAGTCTGGATATTTAGGTAGTGTTTTGATGAGTTTTTTTTAAGTACGTCTACGCTTAAAGCTGTTTAGAAATGGAGTCAAACTAAAAGCCGGGTTTCAAACACACGGCTGTCGTTGTTTCTCTATTTTTTAATCAATATAAATATATTTTAATCAATAAATATAAAACCTTTTTATAGCAGTACTTCGCTTTAGTTTTAAAAAGCGTGTCATTTTTTTCCATATAATTGAAATGAAGAGTGGTAAAGCAGTAAGATTTTTATTTATGCCTTCTCAAATCTTGGAGGGCAATAACTGACCACTATTATCAGTGCACGCTATCAGTTCCTAAACCGTTCGGTTTATTTTGTCTTACATTTTTAATTGATATTATAACTGTTGTTATAATCATTACATGTATTACACTTGGTTTATACGATCCTAACTAACTAACTAATTTGGTTTGTTGCTAACTAATGGTAAGAATAGTCATAAAGGGTACACATATAGAGAATGGTCTGACTGAATGGTTGAAAAGAAGTTAATTTCTTAAGAGCGTAGTACGTGGAGAAAAAAGAGAACCTGATAGTAAGATCATTGTCACTCGTTTATTCGTTTCTGGCTTGACGAAAACGATATGGAATTGAAATTGTACTCAAAGCGTTGTTTAATCAGATTGGAGTTGTTCAGTTTTGAGCGAACGAGCGAATACGAAAGTTGGTAGTGTCAGTGTCAGCGGAGCGGGTTTACATAACAATTTGATTAGTAATAAAATATACAAGAAAGAAAAAAGTGGAAATAACATACAAAAAAATGTATTTGCTTTTGAAATTAGTGGAATAAATTTTTATCGTTGGTGCTTTAAAAGTAAATGCGACTGCCTAATAATCTGCTAAATGGTTTGGAACGGAACTAATTACAAAAAATAAATTTCTTGAATTTGCCTTTTAAACGGTTTCTCACCTGTTGACGACGTGCCGTGACGTGTGTGGTTGGTGCTTAGTGCTTGGAGCTGCCTTTGTATTGATGGCAAAAATTTATTGATGAAAAATACAAAAATTAATTAAATTATATAAAGTTTACATAATAGTAAAAGTTGATGGAAGTCGATGATGATTAACCTTGACCTGTGATAGACAGGCATTATTAATTTGGTTTTTTCTGCCATTATAGCCGTGAAGCCAATAAAGCGGCAGTGCAAAGAAAAAATGTGAATAGAGAAAACAAAATGGCAAATAAAAGTGCAACAAGTAAACCTGTTTTATGAGCCAAGAAGTGATTTCAATAAGAAAAATGTTAAAAAGTAAGGCAAAAAAGTGATTGTCAAAAGTGTAACCAAATCAAATCAAATCAAAACTAAACGAAACATAAAAAATTTAAAGTTTAATTTAAAATTTGGTTCTTTTAAGTGAAATCAAAAATTTTATTTTATCATTTTCAACTTGTTTTTGTTTTTGTTTGTGTTTGTGTTCTTGTTCTTACCAACACCCGTAATTTCCTTATTAAAATTCGACTGCGTGCTTCGGTTTACTTTGCTAACGAGAAAATAAAAGAAATGCTTTAAGAAAAACGAAAAAAAAATCGGAAAGTGCTAAGGCAGAAGCAGAAAGTAAATACAAAATTCAAGTAAAGTGAACAAACAATCGAATTTATCGTTGTTGTTGCTTGCAAGAGTTCCGTTTTCTTCTTGTTGCATCAGCTCAGCAGCTCAGCAGCTACGGCGTCGTTAGTTCACGTTCCTGTTTTGGTTCTCTTAGTTTTGTTTTGCTTTTTGTTGTTGGCTTTGACTTGACAACGTGTTTGGTGGGTCGCTCATTCGCCGGTTTGTGTACGATCGTTGAGTGCTGTTTCTTTTCAGCAATGTTTATATTATTTTTTATAATTTCGTACTTTCTATTCTTCTACAATGCATTCCCTTCGGTTTAATATTTTTATTTTATTAGTATTTTGTTATTGCTCTCCTTACTGTGAGTAAAATATTATATGAACTACATAAAATCATATGTGAACACTATTCACACATACTTACACATGACAACAAATTGTGTGACAATTGCCTGAATATATATATAATTTATGATAATTATCAATTATTATATTAAAATCATCAACATGTCATGTGTTGAAATGTAAAAAAAAATGACTAACGAATAATTTTATATTACCTGAATTTTTTTTCTTAAAATTTTATACGCGGCAAATTAGTGTTTAACTACACTACTCGCACATATATTTATTTGCATTTCTATTAATTGATTAACTGGGGTCATGACTCGTGATATGTATCTTTGTTGTGTAATTGTTTCAAATTGTTTGTCGTGCAGCAACAAATTCAACACAGAAAAGGTTTTGTGGTGAAAATAAAACGTAAACTAATCTGTGGTAAGCCAGCAATGAAAATAAAACAAATTAAGAGATCTTGAGAAAACGATTGAAAATGGCACAGGCAAAATTTATTTGTGAATGAGCAACTTGTTAGTTGCAAACAAAATTTGTTCACTCAAATTTGTTTGGTTTGTGTGCATTTTTCAATGAAAACGTAAACAAACAAGAGCAAATAAAAAATTTTAAAAAAATATTTGTCAAAAATCTTGTTTTCTATTAATGAAGTTTACTTGCATTTGTTGTTTTTGTTGTTTTTCAGTGTTTTTCTGTAATTGAATTTACGCGCCCAAATATACAAAAGAAAAATATGTAAATAAAAATAATTAAATTTGTGTACAACACGAAAAAGAAACAAAAGAGAATAAAATAAAAATTGAAATATTCAACAGGTGTTTTGGAATAATAATCTGCTCGTCACAACTCTGACATCAAAACAAATTTTTAATGATTTTTATTTTTGCGATTCAAAGATTTTTTAACAAAAGAGATATTCATTAATGCAATTTTTAAGTTATTGGAATATGAAAATGTTTTTGTAGAAATCTATAAAATTGCGACAATAATATATGTATAAGTATACATATACATATCTATAGAGATACGAATAATATATAAGCAACTATTAACATAATTTAAGGAGCAATGGAACACAATATACTAATTGGTAAGAATATATAATTTAATTAATAGATCATTCTTAAAACCTTATTCTCACATATAACAGAGACAACTGCTTCAGGTGAAAATTCAACTGAAGAAGACGTAAGTGTATACAAGATAGGTGAAGAAGAGATAAATAAAAAAGAGATAACTAATAATGAGATAAATAAAAAAAAGATAACTAAAAAAGAGATAAATAAAAATAAAATAAATAAAAATAAGATAATTGAAAAAGAGATAAACGAAAAAGAAATAAATGAAAAAGCGATAGATGAAAATGAAATAAATGAAACAACAGAAATAAGTACCAAAGAGATAATAGATGAAATGTTAAATCTAAAAAAAATAACAGAGAAAGAGATAAACGAGAAAAAGAAAAGTCAAATAGAGATAAATAAAAACGTGATAAGTGAAAAAGAGAGAAGTGAAAAAGAAATATATGACAAAGAGATAGACAACAAATATAGAGACAAAAAAGCAACAAATAAAAACGAGATAACTGAAAACGAGACAAATAAAATAGAGGTAGATGAAAAACAGATATATGAAAAAATGTTATATAAAATAGAAATAAATGAAAAAGAGATAATGAATGAAGAGTTAAATCAAAAAAAGTTAAAAGAAAAAGAGATAAACGAGGAAGTGATAAATGGAATAGAGATAGATAAAAAAGAGATAAATGAAAACGAGATAAATAAAAAAGAGATAAACGAGAAAGAGATAAACGGAAAAGAGATAAATCAAAAAAAGATAATCGCTAAAGAGATACACGAAAAAGAAGTATATGAAAAAGAACTAAATAAAAACAAAATAGATCAAAAAGATGTAAGTGAAAAAGAATTAAATGAAGAAGAGATTAAAGAAAAAGGGATAAATGAGGTCGAGATCAATGAAAAAAGGATGAATAAGAAAGAAATTAGCGAAAAGAAGTTAATAAGAGAAGAGCTAAATGATAAACAGACAAATGATAAAATAGCAGACGAAGTACAAACTAGGAACAAGATTAATGAAAAAAATTTAAATAAAGGAGAGTTACATGTAGAAGGAATAAATGAAGAAATAAATAAAGAAGAGATAAATGAAGAAGTGATATATAGAAAAGAGATAAATATAGAAAACATAAATAAAAAGGAGAGATGTGACAAAATCACAAATGAAGAAAAAGCACATGAAAATGAGAAAAATAACAATATTGCTGTGAAAATATTAAACGAAAGTGAATTACATGAAAAAAAGATAAATAAAGAAGATATGAATGAAGAAGAAGTAAAAGAAAAAAATATATGTGAAGAAAAGATAAAAAAAGAAGATATAAATGAAGAGATGATGAAAGAAATAGCGATAAACGATAAAAAAACAGTTGAAGAAAAATGGTATGAAGAATCTTTTCTTCGAACTACGAAAAAGATCAATGAAAAAACATTGAATGAAGAGGAGTCAAGTGAAGACGAGATAAATAATGAAGAAGATGAGATTAGTGAAGAAGAGACGAGAGAAGAAGATATAAATGAAGAAGAGACGAGAGAAGAAGATATAATTGAAGAAGAGACGAGAGAAGAAGATATAAGTGAAGAAAAGATAATGAAAGAATATATAAATGAAGAAGAGGTAAATGATATGAATATAATTAAAGAAGAAACGGATAAAAAAGAGAAAATTAAGAAAACGAACATTGGAAAAACACTAAATGTAACAGAGCCATATGAAAAAGGAGTAAATGGTGAAACGACAAATAAAGAAAAAGCAAATGAACAGAAACATGAAAAAAAGAAAAATCGAGAAGAGATGGGTAAAGCAAACAGAAGCAAAGAAAATTCGCACAATAAAAAAAGAAATAATGAACTTCCTACTTTAGTTTCACCTGGTACGCTCTTTATAGATCAGATCTTAATTAGCTATACTATAAGCTTTATTTTTAATTCCATTAGATTCAGTATTTTCAGTTGAAGAAATGCAGTCTTTCGAAGGCCTTCGTTACTTATTTCTTGTTGGTAAAATGTTTGTAAATCATATTAACGATCTGATTAAACGTAATTTTTATATACAGTAGATTCATTATTTTCTGCTGAAGAATCCAAACCTGATGAATATCCTTATACTAACATCGGAGCCGATAGAGAAACTAAACCAGAAATAGATGCGATTAAATTCAAACAGTGTAGGTCACATCTATAACATTTTGATAATAACTTTCATTTTCCTTTACATAAGGTCTAGAATTTACAGCTGAAAAACCAAATTCTGAAAAATATCCAGGTCCATGTGACATGGAATCAAATACAGAAATAGAACCAGAAGTAGGTGCGAATAAATTTATGTGGTTTATTTACAAAAAGCATGACTAGCATCACATATAGTATATGTTTATAAAGTATATTACTTTAATAGTATATAATATTATATATTAATGTATTGCTGGTAAATTTAAGATTTTTTGTGTTAGCAAATCAGAAACTGGATACTATTTTCTGTAAAAAGAAAAGCAACCTCTTTTATTGAATTTTGAATTGATTAATCAGAATTCAAAGACATCTGCAGGTGTAAATGAAAACAGGCTTTAAGTTGTAAACAAAATCAAAATAACATTTGTTTTGACATTTGTCGGTTTTCTTCTGACAGTATATATTGTTCAGTTTTTTGTTACTATTTTAAATCCTTTATCTGTTCTGAAAAATGATAGAAAAATAACTGTGAAGAACTGAGTTTTTCTATAACTACACTACTGAGGCCTTATTATTATTGTGTAAAACAGAAACCCTCATCTGTATTCAAAGTCATTAATAGATCCTTATTGCGATAGTCGTCAATGTGTTCAAAAGATATGGATCGACAGATATAAATTGAAGACTATGATTGTGGGTTAAAATGATGGGATATATATTTGATTGGGAGAGGTATCTATTAACTTGATTGCAGAATACACTGGGGTCTTTTTGGTTGCTTTTTGGCTATTTTTTATTCAAATACAAGATATATTACTTTTGACGCAGAGGTGCCTTTATGAAACCTTCTATTGTTTAAAATGAAGAAAATATCTACAATAACAAAAGGATCCATAATACGAGTGTTCAAAACGAACTACTTCTCTGTTGAAAAATGTATCTTTTAGATCTTCTGTTTCCTAATAACGAGATATTATATGTAATGGAAAATATTTGTTGTTGAATTAGATGTATGTTTTGTTATTTTAGTAATTAAGTAATTAATTAGTATCGACACATTACTCAAGGTTACAACAACAAATTATTTGTTGCTATTAAAAAACAATCTTAAAAGTCTTAAAAATGTTAGCTAATGAACTTCCCATAAAAGGTGATATCATATTGTTTTGTATTTAATGCCGAAAAATGTGTTGACATTGCAAAATTATTTAATTATTAATATTTATTATTTAAATGTTTTGTATGGAAACATGAATCATTTCAGTGTTATTTCTTAACTTATAATAATAAGTTCAGTTTAAGCGAAAAAAAGGCTGGTTTTCACTCAAAACTTCGAGTTTAAGCTATGCTTAATAGCATAAGCATTTATAGCGACTTTATTAAATGTATTGTTCAATCCGTAGGTCTATTTCTTGTTAAATCTGTCTATCTGTCAGTTAAATATTCAGCTTGTCCTAAAAGTTTCGACGACACAGTAATACTACGAGTATATCGTCTCAAAAATATTTGAAAAGTTTCAAAGCAATTTAAAGGTGACTGCTAGAAAAACGATTAACCCAATGACATTTATGAAGCAACGTAATAATTCCGTTGTGTCACCCTTAATAGAAACCTCTCCACGATAATTACTCTAATAAAAGACTCACTTTATTTTGAACAGCTTATCTTCTTTAGGTTTAAAGTATAAGATCATCCTATATAAGAGTACCTTTAAACCATATGATTTAATGGTACATGATTTTTGGATCTGAACTGAATTTATTTGGTAATGCTAGTTTATAAAATATTTAAATATTGCAAAGAGTGTAATGCAAAATGCGAAGAGTAATCACAGGAACATCATGGTATGTCAAAATAGAAAACATTTATAAGAATCTGTACATATCAATGGTAAAATTTGAATCTAAAAATTTAGAATAATATACGTCTAAAGACATGCACGCGTGATCGTAGTCCTTAGCCAGAAAAAGGTATTAAGACGAGACATACTGATCTAAAAAGATCAGACTAACCAACAATAAGTCAGAACTTATTCATAAACAGTTTGAAAATTATTATGTTTCATTTCATTAATTCCCAATTAACTTAAACTTGTGTGAGACCCGTGATATAGAATTCCTTTTTAAGTAAGGTAATGTATATGATGTATATTTTAATCATTTCAAGATTTAATCACTTACAGTTAATCTCGAATCAAGAGAGAAGATTCCATAAACAAAAAAGTCCATAACTCAAATATTAATCTTCAATTATTTTTTTATGTTCACTAAATTAGTTCCTTCATAATAATTTATTAAATTGAGATTCGTTCGTTTTAAGTTATTTCGTTTGAATTTTCTAATTACCAAATCTGATAACTACAAGTCCGTTATCATTAATGAGTGTCGAACACATAAAAACCGATGCTGGCGGATGTATTGACATAGACCCGGACAGACACGGGCTGGTAGCAACACGTACAATGAAAGCGTTTTTTGGGTGCACAATGAAAACGAAAATTCCAATTTAAGCATGCCAAGCTTTTACCGCTCCTTCAATGTTCTGGCTCATTTGCTAGTGAACCGCATTTGCTTGTGCACCACATATTGCACACTCCTTCCAGCATATGAAGAGCAAAAAATTCCAAAAAACAAGTAAAAACGAGTAATAAAAAACTTTACACAAATTCTACTAACAAAAAACCAGTAAAAAATAATACCAGCAAAAGTATTTAATGATCAGCACTCGACAACAACAACAACAACAACAAAAACAAAGACAACGCAATTGAGCATACTTTATTGTTGTAACGACATACCATAAAATACAAGCACAGAATTAAAAAAAAAATGAACAAAGAACAACACCAACAACAACAACAACAACAACAACAATGTCAACAACAAAAAGAAAAAGAAATAAGCTTATCTGAATTGCCACTCGATGGAATGTTGCATTGTGAACATTTTAAAGTTGTGGACGAGATGCCTCCGGGGGGTACTACATTGCAGCAGAAACGCATATTTTACACACAAGCATGCCGTGCAGAGCCGTTGAAATGGTATTAACTGAACACACACATTCACACCAACTGCAATGGTGCAAGTAACATTTGAGTGAAAGGAAGTCCAATGACAACGTCTGCGTTGAGTGAGGCTTATGCTGTTAGAGATGTTGTTTACCATAGAATTTAGAGTACGTTTTCCGACTTTTAAAGCCTATAAGGAAGTTTTTTAGGCAACGTGAGGATTTATTGAGATTTTGTGCAGTTGAGTAGCGTGTATAAATTGGCTGTATTTATAGGACATACGGGTTTGCAGCTCTGCTGAAAATGACGAATTTTCTGGTAGGTTTAGTCCTTCTTTATGAGGAAAAGTCGAATGCATTAGGCAGTATATAGAATCATGTACAATGTCATTATTATGTATAGGAGAAGAAAATTTTCTTGGAATAACCTATTTTTTAAAAAATAAGTTAGTCCTAAATAATTAAGTCTATATAGGAACTCAATATTTCCGGACAATAAAACAATCTTTCAAACTAAATTTGACCGCACAGTTTAAATTAGAAATAAAAATAGCAAAAAACAGTTTTACAATAACAGGTTTTTCTAAATACTAGTATCAGAATTAAACAAAAAATAATACTAGTATTAATTTAGCACTTTTGTTATTAAACCTAAGACCTTAAGCTTTTCTTGTCATGTTTACACAGACAAAAAAATTTATTATAAATCATCTGTAATAGTTTTTATCCCTTTGTTTCATTATTGTCAAAAGTTATTGTAAATAAAATTTTCTATAAATAGATGAAATATCTTCTAAAAATACTGAACAGATCCTGTAAAATTTTGTTGCGTTTGCTCCGGTGGAGTTTAACTATATTAAACTACCTTCTTAGGAAGGTAAGTTCCTAAGACTTGGCATATCATACATATCAGTCTATATATCACAACTGGCTAAATTACACTAGTTCACAGCCTAAAATTTCCAAAGGCGAGACTTATATTTCCTATAGGGAAATTATCGAAGAATTCGAAAATCACAACGATTTTTTTTCTTGTGTACCGTTTTCGAGTTATTTTCAAAAAACCGTTACCCTGCATATACTCCCATAACTTTTTATCTGAAGTTACCTCAGTAGTGTATTATAAACTAGTGTTATTGTAAGATTAACGTAAGAGTTTTCTGTTGTTTGATATACTATCAAACTGAAGTAATACATTATATTCATATCCCGTTATTTTGCACATCGTTTATTATTATTATCGTTTATTATGGTAACGTTTATTATCTTTAAACATTCTCTTCTCTAATTTTACAGAGTGTTTCCTAAGAAAATGCCATAAATGTAAAAGATGATCCCACAGAGTGAAAGTAGTCTCCAAATTATTAAAAACCACTATTCTAAACTTTGAAGCACTGTTATAAATAAAACTTTAACCTAAGATTACACTTATCGAGTTTTGGGTTTTCTTCTTCCAAATAATATTTTTGCCTTGTTTATAGAAAAATTGAACGCTGATATTTGTACTTAAAATGATGTATATAGCTTATACATATTAATACATTGATACTATTACATAAGCATAAACGATTCTTTCGGACTGTTAGTAAAGTCATGCAGCAGGACCAGAAGAAGATTTGGGATCAGCATATTTAGTCGCTTTGCTGGCAAAGAGCTTAAAACTAAACAGTAAAAATTGGTAAATAGAATGTAAAATATAGTAGTAACTGTATAAAGTAATAATCAAGGTTTTATTGACCATTACTTTTCTATTAAACGACATGGTGTCTGAAAGTACTGGACGTGGGGATCTTTCGTATGTGGAATCCTGTAAATTCTTGAACTAAATTTTTAGTTTAAGAACGAGCAATGTCATAAGCAAGATGGTGTACATACATATTTAATATATATTTACATACAGAATAGAAAAGAAAAATATCCAAAAAGTAATAGAAAATAGAAAAGTATTCTATTATATTCTTTAAAATAATTTAAATTTAGGTTAAATTTTTAGTGAACTTTGTTTTTGTTCATTTTCCATTTTTTCTAATAGAGAATATCAATACTACATTGGCTTACATCATTTTTGGGAAAGGAATGTCTCTTGCATCTCGCACCGTTTTCCTACAATGTTCATTTGATATGCGTTACCTACTGATTTTTCCGAGACCCTGAGTATTGTGTTTCTTGCATCTCGCACCATTTTCCTACAATGTTCATTTGATATGCGTTACCTACTGATTTTTCCGAGACCCTGAGTATTGTGTTTCTTGCATCTCGCACCATTTTCCTGCAATGTTCATTTGATATGTGTTTCCTACTGATTTTTCCGAGACCCTGTGTATTGTGTCTGCTAGGAAAATATCAATTGGTATGTCCTGGTCTTGGTTAAGAATTGTTGTTTAGTTTTGGCTAAAAATTTAAAAATAAATTGTGATTTTAAAGAAACAAAAAGTACAGACGTGCGTCTCCTTCCCAAAGTCAGTAGTTGATGGTCTTGTAAATGAAACTTTTGTGGCTTGAAGTGATGTTACATTGGCATTTGGTGCCGCCTCCACATTTAGTGAGTGGCAAGCGGAAGTTTTTTACTTATGTTTCGGTCAGTTGTTATTTGGCTGTATCTATGGAGAGATTCAGCATTTTTCAGTAATATCGCCTTAGTCTTACTGTCATAATTTTGTTATTTTGTTCTACTTGACTTTGTGTATATAATTTAGGTTTTTTATGCGCCTACACGCTCAGCGTATGAATTTTAAATTAAATCAACATTTTTACGAGGTTTTTACAAAATCTTTAACTTACGTTGTCATAATTTTTAAACTTTTTAGTTTTTTTTTCTGAAGTTTTGTTTTGGATCCTAATTTCATTGCAGGTTAAGCAACCTGAAGTGAAATAAATAATTAAAACTTTTTTTATTTAATAAATTTATTCAATTGATTATTGGCTTAGATGCTTATTTGATTACAAAAATTCTCTCAAAAAAAGTATAACCACATAAATTACTGGTTATACTTTTTTATATACATATATGTCTTAAAATATGAGCTATTAATTATTTTAAACCGAGCTTATGATCCTAAGTTTTCAATACAAATCAAAATGATTTCAAAATAAATACATTGCTTAGTTTTCTTTTTTGATCCTATATACTGAAGATGGCCTACGGGATATACGGGATTATTGGTTGCTGAATCGTCTGCAGAAAAAGTGCTAGAATGTTGCACAAATTTATTTAAATAAAAAAGATCTGAAAATAAATTATCGTGAAAATTAGAAAACATAAACGTTATCAAAATTTTAGACTATACTATAGACCTATAGAGCTATAGACCTATAGGTTTAAGTTTTAACCTAAGTATAATGCGTAAGAATGTTGTTAGAAAAATCTCGAGTATTTTTGCTAATAATATATATAATTGGTTATAATGTACAGTATACGTCGAATATAACAAATACCCAATTTAACGAATGTGCAACTTATCGAAGAATAAAATTCTTTCATTGACTATTTATTCTGTATAACGAATGCAAAATCTCGAAGTCACAAGACCTACAAGTACAGCATTTAAAATTTTAAAGGAGCTCAAAGAAACAAATAAATTAAAATCAAATTACTAAACCCTTGATTGATTTTTTTCGATTCAAGAAATTTTTCTATTTAACATTCATGCATGCACTTCTACCGGAATTGAATTTCATATTCAGTTCTTTTAATAATATGATTATTGTTTTCAGCACTAAAATTAGAAAATAGTTACTCTTATAAACTACCACCCCCAAGGCTTGATCTCCATGATCCAACATGATCCTCATTGGTTTGTGGCTCAGTTCTCAGTTAGCAAAATTCTTAACGTTGAAGTCATATCGATTATATTTTCTATCCAAGACTTCAATACACAAGATTTCACATGTTTCATTTTTAACTAATCAGGTTTTCCTATAGATAATGGAACACTACGGGTTACAGCCGCAACCAATTAATCCCAAGAAGCAAGTGTAGAAATCCCGTGCCTGTATAGGAAACATGTATTTGTATTTCGATTTCGTCAGAACTATCCCATTTCACTACTTACGGTTACTGTTAGATAGTACTTTTTTAGATAGTACTTCAAGTGAATGTTTCTATTTCTGAAATTTTACTTAGAGAAACCATTTCCATTTAGGAAAACAGTAATGCTTTTTTATATTGAAAATAGAAAAGGTTTTTGACATATAAGTAACACATAATATCAAGTTTTTTACTTAACTTTTCAACACTTTTTACTATATTCTATTTATTCTATTCGTATTGTAATACCTTGTGATCAAAAAAGATCGCATTTCGAGACCATAGAGGCCATAAGGTAAAAATCGCCACACGAAAATTCTTTGATTTCTTTGTATAGACGCCAAACAAAAACTAATCGTACGATATGCGTTTAACTTTGACAGAATGTGTATAATAGTGTTGCCAGCGTGAAAATAAAAAAATGTACCGATTGGATAAGCGCGGGAATTCAAAAATAGACATCTCTAGAAGCTGGAACTTAAGCATTTACTTTTTTTGATAGAACGTCAAGAAAAAGCACCAAATGTACGCCTGCATTTAAAGCAAACTCTAAGTTTCATAGTAACTACATACAGGTGAAATGTAACATGTGTCATTTGCTGATTTAACATCATTAAATCGGGAATATTTAACGTATTAAATTGGACATGTCGGTGTGGTAGACTTTTATGAATGAATGTAGTCATATGTTAAAGAAATACGAGTTCATTCATTTATACGATCTACTTTCATATGTAATTCAATCTGTATTCATTCATTAATTAATATTTCTAAATAAAAAGTAATTTTTACAGGTTTTTTTTGTGTGTGAAAATTGTATTTGTAAAATCATAAAAACCAGAAATTAAAAGCAAAAATGCAAAATAAATACAAAAGATAAAAATAACATCTACTGGGGAACCCGCCCAATACTAATAATTCCATTAAATCGATACAAAATGAAAAGTATCTGTTAAAAACACATTCATTAGTTTCTAATACTTTGCAAATAAACTTAAAAGGAATTTTTCCACCTAATTGACATTACTACATTATTAATTGCTACTGAATTGATGAATATCAAAGTAACATATAATTTCAATTTGAATGTTTTCCTATTAAATTACACAAATTACACAGCTAATCTATACGCATTAGCTTCAAAGTACTCGCGCATGTTAATACTAACTTTTTGGATTGTCTGTAGACGTCTATTCACTCCATGTGCATGATCTTGTCTTTGCTCAAAGCCACGTTAAACCACATTTAGTGGGATTAGGCGCACTTGCATGTAATTATAATAGTAGTTAAGTGCTTGTGGACACCGTTGATAAGTCGGTTGCCCCCGAAGGCGTGTCACTTCACGTTCACTGTGCAAACCCTGTGTAATCTACCTGGAAGCAGTAGTCAGTAGTCAGTAGTTCTTGAAGAAAGTCATGTTTACAATTAAGAGATACGCTAATTGAACGGGTGCTGCGCATGCGGTCAGTTTTGGTTTCGGTTTCGCTGATTACTCATCAGTTAAGCAAATTATTGGTCTTCGAGCTCATATTAGAATGTTTGCAAAATTATAAACGAATTTACTCTGTCAAAACCAGATATATAATTATGATATGATATGAAATTATTTCGGTGGCAGATACTAGCGTTTGTTGATACTTTTTTGCACTGTACAAAGCTGTTATTAGTTTTGGATTTATCTTAATATTTTTATTATGCAGAGCATGACATTGTTTTTTTCCAGTTTCGATAGAGAAATAAAATATTTAATAGACCTTGAAATGACTGTCATGCGATATTTTTTTCGGTAATGCAAATGTTGTGCAAATATGTCACATTTATTTTTAATGGAAAGTTTTTGAGATATTTTCTGTTGAAATAAATTATACATTTTTAGAATTAAACCAATTTCAATGATAAAATTTCAAATGATTAAAATTTAAAAATATTCACTAAATGGTGTTTTTTTTGTCTCAATGTGAGTACTCTGTTTGGAAAAAAGCCTGTTCTTATAATATAAAAATTGAAACCTATAACCTAGTCAAGAGAGAAATATGCATTATTGAAGTGCTATTTCGCAGAGGTTAATCAATTAAATTGTTTAGACAGTTTAAGACTACAGGTCAGAAGACTTTGACTATGTACCGGTTCCAATGACGCCCGTGAAATCGCTTCAGTGTACGTGTGATAACGAAGCCTCGTTGAATGCTGCTTGGTAGTTTGATAAATTTTTTTCCTTACAGTTTTTATTCCAAAGTCACAGTGCAAGTCAAACCAAGCTACGATTGGTAATATGAAGCTTTGACATCCAGATATGCTATAATTTTTTTTTTTTGCTTAAAATATGTATTTTGGGTAGCAATAAACCGTTTGTTTTTCTAATCAGCCATTTCATTAATTTGTATTTAAAATTTATATTCATTCATTTTTTTCTGATGTGCTCATTCTATCTTAGTTTAACACCCAGCGATATACCTAAATGTTTCGCAGTGCTCACAGAAGAGATTTAAAATCTATCAATGAATAGAGAAATATATCTGATATATCGATTAATAAAATTGACTTGCATTAATTTTGCATTATATTGTTAATAGGCGTACATAAGTCACAAGCTATCGCTTCCTCGCTATCGTCTATCGTTATGACGGCACAGTTCGTTGGTACCAACAATACTTTTTTACAAATCACTGTAGACATCTTTATAATTAAGTTGGATTAAGTCAGATAACTACAATTAAATTATTTTGCATTACTCTGCTCTCAAAAGATAATATGTGAAACTTTATTGAAGGTCTGTGGCTACAGCTGTAATAAAGTTTACAGGAAGTTCTCTTAATATTTCAGTTTTTTGGTATCATTACCTTAAGTTCAGTAGTTAGTAAATGAGTTTGATGTGCTATGTCAGCAATTTTTCTGTTACTTTCGCCATGTTTAAAGTGATTTTCACAAGTTTTCTGGGGCGTAAATCTTTTGATATCGCCAGTCAAATTTACATTCAGTCTGTTAATACCTATGTCAATTATGCAACACACTTAGGACATTCAGAAAACTTCGTTTCATAAATCAAGACAAGCATACCCATTGCTACTGGGGCTTGACTTTTTATATATTTTTATTCAGTCGATTGTGGATTCTCGAATTGTTGAAACTTTAGAAAATTTTAGTTTTCGTGCTAAAAGTCTTATAGAAACATCTAATATGAAAGAGAAAAAGTAGCTCCTCATATGTAACCACAAAGACTTAGTTTTTGTAGGATAAAATTTTCGAAAACTCAATTCAACCAACATATAGCACTCATTTTCTCAAATTGACTATCAGTACGCGTTCCTATATTTTTTCTGATTCTAACTACTAACAAAAATATGATCTATATTTATTCATTCGTCTCGTTTAGATAAATTAGAAACTAAATTAAAGTATATTAAAAAAACTGATATGCCAAACGTTTTAATTAAACTTTTAACGAAGAACGCAATCATGCTAATAAAACAATAAAATAAATATTGAATAAAATTATGAACAACAAAAAACTAATATTAAAAAATTTATTTCAATAAATTAAATTGCAGACAGAAATGTTTAAAAAACTGATGTCATTACGCCCATATTTTTGTTCTATTTTTACTAGTTGTGTTCGTACGTTTATATTGTATATAATTTATTGCAAAATTTTTCTTATTAAATACTTTTTTTTATACTCTAGGGAACTGAAACAATATATATTAATTACTGTATTTATGACTTATGCGGTATGATCCTTAGTTTATTTTTAGAAACCACTTCATATAGAATAAGCCGTTCATCCGTATACTTTAATCCAGAATTATTATTATTATTAAAATTATTGACGTGAAATCCTATTGGTCCTATTGTACCAATTTCACTATAGATTACAAAATTACTATAGAAAACCCTTTAATGCTTTGTGAACAAAGTCCAGAACTATATCTAGAGAAAAGCTTTTGATCTGTTCTGTTGACAAAAATTCCATATGAGATAAGTTTCTTCTGTGCGTTGTTAAAACTGGACAGTCACAAGGAATATGCATAGTAGTTTACTCATCTTCGAGGCATGATCGCATTCCGCATTAGCAAATAATCGTAGTTTATGAGGGTTTATGAGTTTATGAATATCGAATAATGTTTTTGTAGGAGTACAGTTTGATTAGTACTTTGGTTTGTTTAAGTCCTGGATTTTCATTACCGATCAATTACCGAAAGCGCGCGCAAAAAGTGTTCACTCCGTAACTTTTGTCTTTTTTTGATTAGAAATAGTTAAATTTAAATTTCAAAGTTATGATAATTTGAACAATAGACCTTAAATGAAGGAATCTGTGAAAAAACAGTGCCAGTGGACGGTGTTAATCAGTTTTTCTGTAATATAAAAAATTTTTTGTTAATCAAATTAAATTTTAAGTTTGCAAAGAAATAACAAAGCCAACACAAAATAAATCAAAATTAAGTTTTGCTCAAACAGCTGATAGAGACAGCATATGATCGAAAGTAAGAAATAATATTTGTAGTGTTGCCACAGTGTAACTTTCAAGAATTAAATTTAAATACATAAACAAATATTACATATTTATTTTTTTTCAATTATTTTACTAAAAGTAAAATAAAACAAACTTATATAAAAATAAATAAAAATAAACAAATAAAAATAAATAAATTTACTTATTTATAAATTTAAATTTTTAAATAATTAAAATAAAATTAAATAAACTTACTGTAAAAATATTGTAAATTTATTGTATGAGCGATTACGAAAAAGTTGTACGTCGGCACTCTCTAATTAGTGAAAATGGCCTAAATGGCTATATAACACTAAACACTGATGACTCTAAAATAATAAATCATTCCCCAAACAAACTTTTAGAAAATTCAAAAATCGAATCAAGCATAACAAAAATAGCTAGTGAAATCGCCATCGCTAACAAAATTAAATTAATAAATAATAAAAACGATAATATAAAACTTAGCTCCCCAAATCAACACGAAACAATACTATCCAATACACGCAAAGAAACTAATATGAACACGCGGCAGGCGTCAAGCAATGCGACTTCGGGTCATCTAAAAGAGAAAAAGGCTAAATCAGTTCAGGTCAAAAATATACAACAACAAATTCAACTACTTCAACAACAGCTTCAAAAATTGTATAATGAAGAAAAAAATAACCTCCTCCAAAATAAAGGATCGAATCAAGCTGCAGCCACCAGAAACGAAACCTCTGTTAACGACACTTGGACAGTAGTAAATAACCGTAAACGTCAACGCGATAGTCCAAGTAAAAATCATCAAGTAAGCCAAAAACAAACCAAGCTAGACTCATACTGGCTAAATGAACCCGTCAAACCAAACCGATACGCAGATCTCCAGGAAGATGACTCTGAAGAAACTGAAGAATCGTTAAAAAATAATGATACGGATCCAAAATTAATGAAACCTCCACCTATATTTATTGATAAGGTACATTGTATCAAGCCTCTAATAGATGTGTTAAATGAACATGCGGCAAATCAATTCGACTTAAAAGTGCTAAATCCAAGTCAAGTAAGAGTTCAACCTTCTACATCTGACTCTTACGTAAGCATTGTAAAGCAGTTGGAGTTAAAAAACACTGAATTCTACACTTACAAACCAAAAACAGAGAGAAGCTTTAGGGTTATATTGAAAAATTTGCATCATTCAACCGATATTGATGAAATCAAAAATGCACTTCTGGAGCATGAACATACGGCTGTAAACGTTTGGAACATTAAACGTAGAGGGTCAGGTGAACCTCTCCCCATGTTTATTATTGAACTTGCACCAAACCTAAATAATAAGGATATTTATTTGGTTAAGAAACTCTTGTATACTACAGTTACATTTGAACCACCTCACCCGAAACGGGAAATCCCTCAATGTGCAAACTGCCAACAGTATGGGCACACAAAAGGATACTGTCACCGCAAACCTAAATGCGTCAAGTGCGCTGGAAATCATGCTTCTGTAAATTGCGAAAGGAAAAGCAGATCCAATGATGTCAAATGTGTTCTATGTGAAGGAAATCATCCGGCCAACTACAAAGGATGTCAAATATACAAAAACCTGCAAAAAAAATGTATCCCCAACTAAGACCTAGGGCGCCGGAAGTACAAATTCAAGAAAATCCTCTTCCTTCGCTAAACAAAAAACACATCACGACTTCTCATTCACCTGAAACATTCGCACAAATAGTGAAGTCAAACACCAGTAGCGAAACAGAGGAGAAGCTTTCACCAATTCCAAATAATTTTGTGGAAGAATTCCGTGAGATGACATCACTGTTGAAGCAAATGATGCAACAAATCGTAGTAATGACAAATTTACTGATCAACTTGACGACTAAACAAAATTCTTGATTTAGTAGTAGTCATATGGAACGCTAATGGTCTATCAAAACATGCTATCGAAATAAAAGCATTTTTAAAATTAAACCAGGTCGACATAATGCTAGTATCAGAAACCCATTTCACGACGCGTAGTTTCTTTAAAATTCCGAACTACGAACTTTATCACACAATGCATCCCAGTGGTAAAGGAAATGGTGGCTCTGCGGTTCTCATAAGGAACTCGATAAAACATTATGAAGCAAAACCATATTGCAAGAATGAAATCCAGGCAACAAACATTGTAGTACAAACTAAAGAAGGCGACATGACTTTCTCATCACTCTACAGCCCACCGCGCCACAGTATCACGAAAGATATGTACATATCATTTTTTTCAGCTGCTTGGATCTAGGTTCCTAGTAGGCGGAGATTTTAATGCTAAACACTTAAAATGGGGTTCCCGCCTAATATCTCCAAAAGGACGTCAACTCTTCGAAGCAATAAATGTACTCAACCTCCACACAATCTCAACAGGTGAACCCACATATTGGCCAACAGATAGAAGAAAAATACCTGACTTAATTGATTTTGCGGTATCAAAGGGGGTACGTATTGAAACAACTACCTGTAAGTCCAATTTCGACTTGTCATCTGACCACTCGCCAATAATAATCACTCTCAATGACTGCTGTGAAATTATGGAAAAATGTATTCTTCATAATAAAAACACTGACTGGAATAGTTACCGTCAACTAATTTCAATTGGTCTAAATACCGAAGTCAGGTTAAAAACTGAATCTGACGTAACTGAAGCAGTAGAGCATTTCAACTCTTGTGTCCAAATGTCTGCATGGGAATCAACTCCACCAATTTCTAAAAGTGTTAAGCTAGATTATCCATTTAACATTAGATACCTGATTAAAGAAAAGCGTAGGATGAGAAAACATTGGCAACAGTCGAGATTCCCTGCGGATAAAACTCGCTTAAACAAACTGTGTAAACTCGTTAAAGCCCTTCTTTTAAAGTATAACAATAATCGCACGTCGCTATACCTTCAAAACCTAAGTGCTTCATGTGATACAAAATATTCCCTTTGGAAAGCCATAAAAAAGAACAACAGACCGATTGTCTATCCACCACCTATACGCAAAATCGACAACTCATGGGCAAAAAGCGATATTGAAAAAGCAGAAACATTTGCGTTACATTTGGACCAGGTCTTTAAATCAAATGATAACCAAAATATGCCTAATGTCATGAATCAAAGGATTAATTTTCTACAAGAGCCTTATCAATTGGAACTTCCAATTAAAAGATATACTATTAATGAAGTTAGAGATGTAATAACAAAGTTAAAAGTAAAAAAAGCTCCAGGATACGATTTAATCACAGGCATGGCCTTGCAGCAGCTCCCACCAAAAGGATTTGTATTTCTCACTCATCTATTTAACGCTGTGATAATAAGGGGGTTTATTCCGCCACAGTGGAAGATAGCACAAATCTCCATAATACCGAAACCAGGGAAAAGCCCAGAAGACGTCAAATCATATCGGCCAATAAGTCTACTTCCGATCCTGTCAAAAGTTATGGAAATCCTGTTTCTAAAGCGCCTTACTCCGTTTATCCAACAAAACAGACTCATACCTGACCATCAATTCGGCTTTCGCCAAAAACATAGCACAATAGAACAAATTCACAGACTTGTCAGACATATCCATAGTGCGATAGATGGTAAAAAATATTGCACTGCGGCATTTATAGATATTTCACAAGCGTTTGATCGAGTATGGCATGAGGGCCTCCTGTTCAAACTAAAACTGTATCTACCTCTAAATTTTTTCATATTTATAAAATCATACCTCTCGGCTAGGCACTTTTTCGTTAAGCATGGAAACGAAACTACAGTACTTCATGTTATAGAAGCAGGAGTACCTCAAGGTAGCATAATGGGACCAATGCTTTATCTTTTATTTACTGCGGATCTTCCCCTTACCGATGAGAGTGTTATCGGTACATTTGCAGACGACACAGCTATTTTATCAGTTGACAGTGACCCAATCAGTGCTTCCACCAAACTTCAAACCTGCCTTGATAATGTTGCTCTCTGGATGATAAACTGGCGTATTAAACCGAATGAATCAAAATCTGTCCAGGTAACATTCACTACAAAACGTTCTACGTGCCCGCCGGTCTTAATTAACAATACTCAATTACCACAAGCTGTAGAAACAAAATACTTGGGCATACATCTGGATAGTAAGCTAACCTGGAAATCGCACATATTCAAAAAGCGTAAAGCCTTGGGTCTTAAATTACGAAACTTATTTTGGTTCCTCAGCCGAAATTCCAAACTGTCACTCGACAATAAGCTGCTTATATACAAATCTGTACTTAAACCTATGTGGAGTTATGGGGCCCAATTATGGGGTACAGCAGCAGACTCAAACCTGGCAATTATACAGCGCTTCCAATCTAAAACACTACGAATGATCACAAACGCACCTTGGTATATAACGAATGAACAGCTACATAAACAATTACATGTTCGAACAATCAAGGAAGAAATAGCAAGTATTTTAAAGAATTACGCTCAACGCTTATATATGCACCCAAACCCTCTGGTTACTCAACTGATGTCCCCTTCCAATACCTTTACAAGGCTGAGAAGAAAAACATCGCGAGACATTTTAAATATGTATATGTAGACAATACACTTTTATTTTAAATATATATGGATATGTCACTGGGCATAGTCCATACGTGCCTTTCTTTTTATATCGTAATAACCATTATTACGATTTAAATTTATATATATTACTTATTGTCATTCATTCCTGACAGATTGTAATAAATAAATGGATTTCAAAAAAAAAAAAAAAAAAGTCCTGGACAGTCTTCTCAGTACATCAGCTGCATATGATTCTTTTTCTCCTTTATTATTTGTTTTGTGTTGGTCCAGTCTAATCTACAAAAGGGTTGACTCTTATTTCAGAATATAAGAAAATAATACTTTTTCAAGTGGAAATTGCCAAAAGAAATTTTAAATTTTAAGTTCTGGCATTCAACACTGCGGACTATAGATAGATCTATCGTGTCCCCTTCATTAATTCAGAGTATTTGTCTTAATTTCAGATTTGATATCTTTTTGTAAACTTCCTCTCTTCTATAGAATTTTGATGAGGTAATCCTTATAAAGTTACAACGATAATTGGCATTAATTTAGATTATTTATGGATTGATTTATTATATAAAACCAACAGCTGAAGTGATCAGAATTTTTGGAAGACATTGTTGGAGACTTTAGCCTACAACTACTCAGGCATGTCTGCAGTCTTTATATTCACACAAATATTATTGACAACCACAACAGTTCTAAAATTTGTCCTATGAAATATTCTTAACATACCTACGAATATTTAAACTTGATCACAAACTAAATCATATCTAGTTAAAAATAAAAATATTCTAATTTGTCTTAAACCGTTTAAAATTGCTTGCAAACAAGTGAACGAACGAGTTAGGTAAGATTTTGACAAACACTAAACTGTCTGTGGGGCTTTAAGTTGAAAGTTTGCAATGTACCGCGAAAACATTGAAAAAAGTTTGGAAATGCCTTCGAAAAGTTATATGATCCAAAAATTATGTTGGCATCATATCAATCAACTTAACAGTACACGATTATGTCATGCAATATCATTACACTATATTATGCAGTGACTAGATGTAGTCAAAACATGGAACCGCGGCCACATCTGGTAAATCTTATCAAATATGATAGTTAATCGCATTATGTTATGTAGGCAACCGAGCGGGCCAACCTAACAGATAGCATTAATTCTATTTTGCAGAGTTACTATTTCTTCCATAGTTCCAACTTTTAGTCCCACTAATAGTTAAATATTACTTAACTAATTATAATCTAAAAATGTTAACCTACTCAAACGTTTGGTGTTTAGTGTTTAAAGTTTAGTAGAGTAAAACGATGTCACTTTGCAAAGTTATTACCAATGCTGGGTAAGGTACTTTCCATCCTAGTGTATTATTTACGAATACTTCCTAAGTCTCCTTACTATATTTCGTTATTGTATTTCACTCTCCAACAACCATATATCATTGGTATGTATGGATTTCTGGCTCAGGTATGCCAAACAGCTTATAACATTTACTCACGCATTGACGCCGCTACGCACTTTCAATAAATGCGTGCTTATCACTACTTAACTCGACAAACATAAAACCATAAAAGTTCCTTAACCCCTTCTCGTTTCTCGTTCTCAGGCTGGATTTTTATAGAACACATCGAGCGAGCACAACCACAAAAGTGTTTGGATGATAAATTAAATATTTCTTCTGCTGTGGCGGTTGTTGTTGCTTTAAAATTGTTGATTCTGTTGGCATTTGCTTGTCTGATTGTTGTTGCAGTTGTTTGCTTGTTTGTTTATTTGTTTATTTGTTGGAATTGTTTTGTTTGCTTTAATTGCAGAACACTCATGCCAGGCTGGTAAGCTGGCAGGCGGACGACCAATAATAAACATTAAATTAATTACAAATACACAGCAGTAACTTTAATTCGGAAGAGAAGTTTTCAAGTTGAAATTTTTAATCTTTACCAAACGGAAAAGCCAAAAAATCACTCAATCAACATTCAAGAGATTAATGTATTATTGGGTCCGCCTAATATTTATTATCAGTTAGTATTTATCGATATTTGATATATATTTTTCGATTTCAGATATTCGTATTAGATATCTATTGAATAACGTTTGTTGGGCTTAGTTTTAAGAATTAGACAAACGCCATTGGCAGCAGACCTCATGCAAAACTGGAGTCATTTAGATCCGCTCTAAATGAAGTTTTGGTGTGTCATAGTTTATCAGATGATAATATGATCATCAGATGATTTAAATGATATAGCATTGAAACATTCTTTGTTTTCGCAGATGAAAAAAATTGTCCATTGTCAGATCATGTATGTCTGCAAATAAATATCCTTTTACTAAATAATTAGAAAATCAATTATTTCGTATATCTTGGGTCATATCATGCTTATTTTTAACTGGCTTTAAAGTATATTCCAAATTGTTTTCGTTAAAAAACCTTAAATTATATCCATTTGACGTTAA
The DNA here is from genome assembly GCF_002237135.1 of Teleopsis dalmanni. NCBI lineage: Eukaryota > Metazoa > Arthropoda > Insecta > Diptera > Diopsidae > Teleopsis > Teleopsis dalmanni. The sequence goes on along the minus strand of NC_051847.1, from coordinate 112,699,846 downwards.
GATTGTCTTTTAATTATGTGTAAGTGAAAGTACTAATATGAGGTATAATATATTCCAGTAACATATATTTAATTAAATTTTCCTTAACTATGTTTTTTGTCATCTCAGAATAATCGTATGGACGGCTATATAAAATATGGGATTATATGGGACTATAAAAACGATATGTTTATTTTGTTTAAACTACTATTAAGTAATTTTTGTTTATCCATAGAATTTTTATTTGCAACTCCTCAAATATTGGAAGAGATTTATTTTTTTAGTAAAATAAAAATGAATGACTCATTTTAAACGATTCACTTTTGAAAGAGGCGTGATTTCATCTAACATACAAACTATAGCTTCTCAACTAGTAGGTTGGTCTAAAAAGACCGGTCCGTTTTTTGACTTGATACTTGAATGTTATTCATTAACGGCGTGTATATACAATAACTTCAACTTTTTAGTTATTCTATGTACTGAAAATAAATATATAGTTGAACTCTCAGTTTTCTCTGTGAAAACTGCAATCAGAAACACAGTCCAGCGTTCTTCTCTTGAGTGGATAAAAAGGGCGCTGTATTAATTGACTAAGAAACAAATGAAATACCATCTAATGCTGATTATAGCGCACTAATTTATTAGCCATATCTGCTGGTCTGTATCTGTCTGTTGTTCCCTTATCTGTAGACACGCTTCGCTATCAATTTACAAATAAATCATTCATGCGCGTGGTAAATTCATTGAAGCTGAAAGCGCATAAAAAATATTTGTAAAACTGTTTTATTTTCTATTTGCGTTGCCCTCCGATATCTTCCGTTTGCTGACTTTCTGTATTTCTGGTTAAGGAGTCAAAATAGAATTTTATAGAAACTTGGAAACTAAGTCAGTTACTACTACTACCACTATTTCGCATCGTATCTGTCATGATCCAGCAGCTGCATTAGCTACATGAGCTGTATGGGCTGCATCTGCCTGCAATGTGCAATCTGAGCTCTGAAATCGGATTTTCATTTTAGATTATTGGTAAGCATTGGCAAGAAATGTGAAGTGCTTGGCTTTTGCGGTTGTGCGGTGCCTGCAAATGTTGCAAATATTGGAAATGACTTCTGAGCATGCGCATCGCATATTTGTGCTTTTTTATCTGTTGTCTAACAACTTTCTAATTACAATTTTAATTACAATGCACAATAAAACTTATTTTGCTTAGTTTATTTAATTTCAATTTTTAACAAAAACATTAACAATGTTTTTTATGGCAAATTACGCGTTTAAAATGTTGTAAAAATTAGTTTGCTATTTTTTTCTTGCCTTGCGTGATGCCTATTATCTGTGCTTTTTATTGCTCTTTGGTGGTCTCTCTTCAACCATCACGAATGACGGTACCAGTAAGCATATATGTGAATAAGTGATAAAATTTCCATTAGCTTGTGAAGTTGCAGTTGTACCATAATACGCGTAGCCAAGGAGGGACCTGTGGGGCGATGGTTCCCCTAAAGGCGTGTCCGAAATGATATTTTATAACAAAAATATATATTAACCCCATACATTGTAAGGTTAATTGCAGTTCTCAGAGGTTACTTGTATAAGAACCCAACCACACACATTCTCTGAAGTTTTTAGAAAAGTACCCTTTTGACGGTTTATCTCACTGTTCGTCAGTAAGAACTAAAGTGATTTGTTACATTACACCAGATTAATAGAATAAATTTAATTTATATGAGTTTTTTGTAATATAAAAAAGATAAATAATCGAATCTACGGATCAACTAAATAATCAACTGCCTCCCCTATATCACTTTTCTTGGTGAAGCCTGTGAAAGTCAAATAATTTACACATTTTCACTTTATTGTAAGCACAACGTCTAATTTTGTTTACTTTTTTGAATAAATTAAAAATTTATTTAAAAAAAATTCAATTGGAAATATTTCTAACGAAAAGTTTAAATTTTACTACATTCGCATAATACCTATAATTCAATCAGCTAAATAAATTTTTAACTGAAGATTCCAAAAAAATGTATCTCAATGTTTTTTAAAGTAAATAAGAACAAACTTTAAAGTGTAATAGTGACTAATGAGGAGCTATTATAGTTCCTCATTAACCCTTTTTTATTTTAATTTTGTTTGGGTAGAAGTAACAATCCGTTGCATGATCTAATGCAGCGTTCTCACTAATAATATCGTCATATAATGGCAAATGCAAGGAATAGCACAGATTTGTAGAAAATTGTGCCATTAAGATGAAATACAGGATATTATATTATGGAATGTTTTTTGTCTGATGCTTCGAAAGATGAATGATTCTAAGAAGCAGATTCCTATCTTAACAACTACAGATGTTTCTTATGTTATTATTTATAGAAATGTATTTGCTTTTCAGGGATACTGAGTTCAGACAATGCGGTCTGAACGTGATATCGAAATAGAGCTAATAAAGCTGAATTTGAGAGGTCTTTCAATGATGGCAAGAGTAAAGCTGAACTGATAAAACACAATTCAACCTTTTTCACTAAATACATAAAAAGCCTTATTCATGAGTAAGATGAATTACCAGATGCTATATTGCAAAAACGTCGCATTGGTTGGTTGCAGTGGCAGGTCATAAGATAACTTCAAATGTACCTCAATTAGCGATTTTTCGCCGTTTTGTTACCACATTCCTCGCAAGAACTCTAGTATAGAAGAGTAGAGACTAAATCCATCCCACTGAATTTAGGTAATTTAATAGGTCTTTCATCTTCACCATTGAGTAGTCTGATAAACTATCACAAAAGTATTTTCCTAAGAACCTATATCTTCTGGATGCTAGAGCTGGGCATTCACAGAAAAAATGTATTATTGTTTCTTTCTCCTGCGGGTTTCTACAACTTCTGCAGTGAGAGTTATAGGGAATACGCAGTTTCTCTGCGTGAGTTCCTATACACCAATGACCAGTAAGAACTGTAATAAGCCTTGCAGTGTTTACGCGATCTCTTTTGATCAGTTCCAGGGATTTATTTTTATTATAGGTGGGTCACGTCAACCTAGAAGTTGCAGATGACCTTAGTGCTTTCCATCTGTTATTGACGAGTTGCAGAAAGTAAAGGAAGGTACTTCTTTTGATGGTCTCCAGGGTAATATAAACTGGTACCGCCAGTGACGCGTCTGTTGTCAGCCACTTGCTTTAAACTTAGTATTGACTTTGATTTAGTTGTTTTTCATATACAATCACAATATTGGGAACTTTTAAAAAAATTCGATAAATTAAAGAAAAATTTAATAAAACAAAATTTTATGCAAATCTGAAATCTTCACGGCATTTGGATAATCAATCATGCAACCACTATGGTTGATAATGGTTGACTGAAGTTATCAAATATTCAGTTTCTTAAGCGATGACTCATCACGTGGAAAGTAATATTTAACATTTAACATTAATAATTATTTTTTATTATATTAAATATACTTCGTTTTCTCATATCTCATATTTTTGTTATCTGTTTATCAAGGCAATTTCCATAATAAACCGGCGTTTAGTTCGATCACGTTATCAACTCGCAATTTGCAGTTAGTCTGCCGGCGACTTAATGGGTCTGGTACGTGTTTCTCATCTTTGTTTATTATTTGTATTTTAGTTTGGTTCATTAGGAAATTCTTTTTAAAGAAATTTCGCGAAAATATATTAAAATAGCAAATAAAGATATTAGCAGTCTGAATATGTACATTGGGATTTGTAGTTCAAACTACACGACAGTCAAATCTCGTTAAAAATTGGTAGAATAACTCAGATAATTTGTTTGTAATTTTAATAATAAATGTTCAAGCAAACACTCAAAAATAATTTACCTATAAGAATCCTAAGACACTTCTTGAACGTTTGAACTGATCTAATATTAAAACTTGAAAATTTATATTTATTTTTTATAATAAATATTCATTTATTAATTTATATTTATTTATTAATTCAGAAATAAATTTATGCATTTTCTGAATAACAGGTCATTTATCTTATCTAGTATTGGATTATAATTTTCAGTTTCAAAGTTTATAGTTTATTTCTATTGATACACATTTAATGTGAAAATATTAATTTTTTCACGTATTTATTATTAAGTATTTTTTTTTTATATTTTGGTGCTATTAACTGGTGCTTTGACTTGTGTGTTGTATATATTAATGTATTTGAATAGTTACTTCGAATCAATATATTAAAAATGAAAAATTATTGACCACTTTATCTTCTAAATTTATATGACAAAATGTGCCAGAAAGATATACTAAGATAATTTGCCCTAAGAGGCAAATTGTTCGTATACCTATATGAGTATGCGTATATTGTATACAGAATAAAAGTATTTTCAGAAAAATCCGTTCCAACGCTTTTAATATTTAATTGCAATGAACTATGTTTTGAGTGCTTATTATTTAATTATGGCCAAGTAGTTATAATAAATGGACTTGCGCTTATTAAAATCTTCTTGTAAATTTGGGTCATACGGTCCAAATAGATACGTACGAAAATATTCGCAATACTTAATTAATCTTTTTTTTTTCGTTATAATTTCAATAAAGTAAATGTGAGATGTGTGCAAAACTGATTCATCAACTTATAGTTTTTATTTGAAGTTTAGAAAAAATGTTTTTCTTTATTCGAAAAAAATACAGTTGTATTTTTCAACTGCATTTTTATTATGGCTCTCTCATATTTCATAATAAATTACTTCATCATAATTAATGTTTCTCTATTGAACCCTAAGTTTTCAAAATATTCTAAGAATATAATTAAAAATGCAATAAAAGCAATATGTAATGAATATTGTTGTTCCACTGAATTTATTGCTGTTGCTACGGGAAGCAGCCAGCAACTATTGTATTCAATTGCAAACAATACCATTCCTGGTATCAGCAACAATTTTGCTAATTGCAAACGGAACAACGCCACCAGCGAAGTCTTATAGTATCTTTATTTGTGGCTGGCCCCCTAGCAATTGCAACTGTTAGTGACTGTTACGGGTACAATATGGTATACATTTTTGTTACAGTCAGTCTTGGTCGAATAAGAAAAACTTAAAATAAGTTATTCATATGAAATAAATAGCTGTGAAAGTAGTAAAAACTGTTGAATCCAAAAGGATGCATTTAACATTTTCGATTTTCTTCATCTCAGTGTATACAGTAACCTATATTTATAGGTTACTGTATAGTCAATAATATTATTTAACTTCGCGCCAACTATATTTTGTAGTGTATATAATATATTTAATACTTTTCGATTTTTTTATCCTGTCCTTGTACGTACAAAGTGTTTAGTAGTTGCTCATCTTTTTTCAAAGAACGTAATATACATATAGCTTAGGAATGTTTTACTAGCGTTACTTATATCGACATGAAACGAAACTACGCATAGTCTATTGTCCGGACTTCATTTCTGAGTTCTTAAACATAAAAACTCGTAGGTTAGTTTGAAGCTTGTTTTCGGTTTCAGATATTTGGAGAACTACAACGCACAATATTTGAATCAAAAACTCATTTTTCGTTTAAGTATAAATTATTAACAAGAATAAAAATTATTTAAAACGAGTAAGGATCGATATCAAAGTCATATATAAAGTTTCAATACTAGCATAAGTATGATTTAACGTTAATGACTTACGCATAACTTAAGTCAGTATTTGAGACAAAAATAACAACTGTAAAATCGGTTAGTAATACTACCTGGATTGGTAAATACCCGGTCGCATTTTTTTTTGGAAAATTGTATTTTGTGCTTCAATATAATCTTCTTTTAGCTCGACACACAGAGTCCAACGATCTTTCAACATTTAGATATCTTTTAAATAATATGATTTATTAAGTCCTTCAAAATATACCTTAGAATCCAATTCCACGCCATCATTTGATGTAAATCTCTTTCCCTGAAGTCATTTTTCAAGTTTGAAAACAGAAAATAGTAACTGGGAGCCAAAACTGGAGAATACGTTATGTGAGGAACCAATTTGTACCGCAATTTATTTAATCTTGTCATAGTTTTCCTTGATATGGAAGCAAGTGCGTTATTCCGCAAAATTAAAATTTTTTTCTTTGACAAATGTGGTCGTTTTTTCTTGATTTTCTTATTCAATCAATCCAATAATATGCCATAGCAGTCTGATGTTATTGTTTTTCCCGTTTCCAAATAATCTATGAAAAATATTTCACTTGAAACTTTTCCAGCCAATTGTTGAGTTCGTGGTCATTTGGGAGCACTACCCCC